>NW_028245063.1:0-110901 GCF_964263255.1 Lissotriton vulgaris
CAGCACCTCAGCCGGGGCTCGGACAGTATGGCAGGCTATCTCACTCCCAGGGACACCAAACAAGCAGGCAAAGGTTTCAGCAATGCATGTCAGGGAGTTGAAACAGCAAGTGAGTCTTAATATACCACCAGAGTACCAGTGTCTGTATGAAATTTGGTTAGTACTTCACAACTAATAAGTTTACAATTGTCTTTTTTGGTGCGAACTTGGGGGCATATTAGCAGGGGCGACATCGCCGATTTAGAGGGACTTTTTCCCGCTAAAGTGGCAATATTTTTATCGCCCTATTAGCAAGCTGTTGCTAACAGCAGTTAGCGACGGCTTATAGGCGATAGCTACAGGTTTGGGGCCCGCTTTGCATGTCAGCGATATTTATCACTAATGACATGCAAAGTGGGCTAATGACTGAAAGCAGTCGCTAACACAGCTATCGCCTATTAGCAAGGCAGGCGAAGTGATTAAAAAATTCGCGCTAAGCACGAATATCGCCAGAACCTAACGCTTGCTCGAACCATGTCTTAACCTGCATATCCAATGAGAGGTCGATATTCAGGTTAAGTCCCCATTGGCGATAATGCCTGAATTTCGCTGGATTTCCAGTGATATTCACGCATTGAGCCGCTATCGCCGTATATTTTATCGCTTTCGAGATAAATGTTGCTAATAGCACTTTATCTCAGCGATAATATCTGGCGATAGGCGGCGATAAAAAAAAAATTAGCTAGGCGCTTTTAGCGATAATTAGCGCTATCAGGCCCCTAAATATTGTAGCACTTGATTCTTTCAGGGTAGCAGTCCAAGGCCAACTCTGGGGATGTGGTGGCAACAACAACAAAAAGGAATAGTAACACACATGCACACACACACACACACACACATGCACACACACACTCACACATTCCTAAATACTATGCATTAGATGACAAATATGTACACCAGATAGATGGAGATACCTTTGGTGTTACCCTCATATCACTTTATACCCTTAGTTGGTCCTGAACCCAATAATTACAATTCCCCCACCTATAGCAGATGCAATATCACAATATAAGGGGGTGCAATTGTAAATAAGTCAGGCCTGCTGGCTTTGTGAGGGTGCCATCACATTCATGTAAGCAGCCATGTTATAATGTAATGTTGCTACCCCATTTAAATCAATGGAAACAATGTTAATAGTCATATGCATTCATTATAATAGTTAAACGTTGTATTGCCAGTATCAATGTTGTCAATGACGCATTTAAATGCAAGGACACAGCAGCACTAACTCAGTCTATGCCAACTCAGCAGCCACCAAGGTTTTGTAGTTGAGTGGGGCAACAATGGGGAAAGGCCAGGGGGGAGTCAACTGAAAGTGCAAGAGAAATTTGTGGCAGGAGTTCCAAGGGAAAAAGGAGGTGTTTATGGCTGGTGGAGGAGCAGTTAGTGTGACATGCTTTTGGGGCACCCAGATCAGTGGGCTTGGGGCGAGCAGCATATTATCTTGGCATTTGAGGCTAAGGAGAGGTTGCAGTCATTGGTTGAGCTCACTATGGCTCAGTTACATTGGACCAAAGAAAGGAAGGGGTTGTTGGTGACCTTTCTGACATCAAGGAAGTGGCAGCATTTGTATAAAGAGTGCCCCACATTTTGGTTGGGATGGTTCTCATATGAAAGTGGAGTGGGGGTGAAAATCAACCAGGAGAGAGTGTGGGTGTTTTGTGAGGTGATGTTTATGAGGGTTTGGAGTTGGATTATGACGAAGAGAACGATGAATGTGAGAGGGATGAGGTCACAGAGATGAGTTTGATGGATGAAAGGCAGACTTTGCAATTGCGGGATGATGGTGTCGGGCGTACTGGGAAGAAGACACTTGGTGCTTTTCAGGTGCCAAGTGTGAACACACAGGCAGAATAATGGGTAAGACTCTCTTGTAGAGACAGGGTCTATCAGATTCTAAGAAAGGAGCAAGTAAAAGAAGAGGCGGAAGGTCATTATAGCCAGATCTCAGGCATTAGTGGTCGGTGAGGGATGTGAGTAGGTCTGTGTGTAGGGTGACAGAAAAAATTGAGTGGGGTTAGGGGATGGAACAATTGTATGAAAGAGAGCACAGAAGCAGCACTTGATGGTGACTGCTGAAAAGGCTGTGGGCATGGACCCTCTGGGACAGGTTAAGGGGATGAGTCCGGGGGGTTATAAAGTAGTTAAGGTTGATGAACAGAAAGTTGGCCATGGTACTAAGTTAAACGCTGGAGAAAAACTAAAGGTGAATGTTATAAAGACATTAACCTACATGGGAATGCTATTGGGATTCATTTATCTGTAAGTATGAAATAAAAGATTTAAAAAGGGAAAGGTATTGATATGTGTATATTATTGAACAGAGAAATGCAGGCAAAAGAAAGGTAAAAGGAATAGGAATTGGCCAGGCGTCCAGAGGTGCCTGTGAACATCACAACTAGGATGTCACCTTTTCTGATTTATACTAGTATTTATTGTGCAAAAAGAACAAGTGATGGACAGAATGCCGAACAGTGACAAACATTCATGTTGTATTGTTGCTTTAAGCATTGCTAGGTTACTAGCAATGTTCCATATTAGAATTATTTGTGTGAATAGAAATGTACTGTTCATTGAGAAGTTACCGGTGCAAGGAGCTGGAAGGATTGCTGTTAGCTTCAGACAATAAACCTGTACAAATACTTTCTGCCTTGGTGAATTTGTACTCTACAATTCACTCACCCAGTTCAGAGATCTTGGCCTAAATCCATAATTTTTTGCTCCCCATGCCATTCCAGTTTCAACCCAGCCATATACAAATCAGTCTTGACCCTGCTCCGTTTTGGGAACAGTCAAGTCTGAAATGCCAGGCCAGGTCCTCCCTGGACCGGATATAAGCATCCTGGGACCTCTTTATGGGTATTAACCCGTCATTAGCTAGGTTAGCTTGAATCCAGTGGCAGGGAGAGAACGGGACCCACGTCTGGGCATACCAGTCCACCTCGAGTTGTGTCGCGGGTTCCACTCGGGAAGGTACTATTCAGGAGAGGATACTCAAAGGAGGCTCTATAGACCGTATTCTTTTTCTTTCTCCATTTTATTTGGGACACACAGAAATGGTAACACTTGGTTTAGCTTGACGTTGAGTCCTGGTTTAAGAGGTATTACTCTTCACCGAGGGTCCCGAGATGCACACCGAGGACAAAGGATTTCTGTTGTGTTTCCAGAAAGTAAAAAACAAAACAAAAAAATTCTGGTCAGTATGAGGGACCGAAAGAACTTCTTAAACTGGGGTAAAGGTTGTGAGGGAGTATCACTACTTGACACCACCTTGTGCAGCCCAGCTTGGGTTTTAGGTAGAGAGATGGTGTCCTCTATTTACGAATTTCCCTTCCGCGCCCAGTGCCCTGAGAACCCCAGTAGCCGGAACCGTACCTTGTCCAGCCACGCTCCTCCTGGAGAGTGGCGGGGCGACGCGTGGTCTTGTTGCCTCCTGGCGTCTCCTTCTCCTCCTGGGCATTGGCTTGGGCTTCCTCTTCCTCAGACGTCCGGGGTCTCGTCCACAGGATCGGCGTGGGCTCCGTTTCTTTGCGTCCTCCGGTTTTCGGAGCAACCCTTGACCCTGCTTGCAGGTTAGGCCGCTCCCCACGCCGCACAGCTCCGCCTGTGTGTCCCTGCCACCGTCAAGTGAGTTCGCCGCTCCCCCTTCTCTGTGTGTTTCTCCCGCCTGCTATTGTATTCATTGTGTTGCCCTGTGTATACAGTTTTGAGCCATTTTTCACTATTTTGGTTGCCCCGTTACCTCTTTGCCTTCTGTATCCCCGTCGTCTTCCCGCTACTGCCTCCCTGCCGCCCGGCCCCTCACTCACCCCATTTGCCGCCCGCTCCCGCATCCTAGCTGCTCCTCCCTCCCACCTCCCCTATATGGTGGCCACTGCGCGGTAAAAGGAGCGACCCTTACCCTGCTTGCATGTTAGGCCGCTCCCTACGCCGCAGAGCTCCGCCTGTGTGTCCCTGCCTTTGAGCCCTCTGCTGCCGTCCAGTGAGTTTGCCGCTCCCCCTTCTCTGTGTGTTTCTCCCACCTGCTATTGTATTTGTTGTTGCCCTGTGTGTACTGTTTTGAGCCGTTTTTCACTATTTTGGTTGCCCCTGTACCCTCTTTGCCTTCTGCATCCCTGTCGTCTTCCCACTGCTGCCTCCCTGCGGCCCGCCCCCTCACTCACCCATCCGCCGCCCCGCTCCTGCCTCCCATCTGCTCCTCCCTCCCATCTCCCCTTTCATAGCAGCCGCTGCGCGGTAAAGGGAGCGACTCTTGACCCTGCTTGCAGGTTAGGCCGCTCCCCACGCCGCACAGCTCCGCCTGTGTGTTACTGCCTTTGAGCCCGCTGCTGCCATCCTGTGAGTTGGCTGCTCCCTCCTTCTCTGTGTGTTTCACCCGCCTGCTATTGTATTAATTGTGTTGCCCTGTGTATTTCACTATCTTGGTTGCCCCCGTTCCCTCTTTGCCTTCTGTTTCCCTGTCGTCTTCCCCCCACTGCCTCCCTGTGACCTTGCCCCCTCACTCCCTCACTCCTCCATTCGCCACCCTGCTCCCGCCTCCCAGCTGCTCCTCCCTCCCACCTCCCCTTAAATGGCATCCGCTTTGCAGCCGTGCCGAAGGCGTGCTTAAGGTAAGCCCGTCTGCGCCTGTCCGCGCCTGTCCGCGCCTGTCCGCGCCTGGACCGCGCCGAGCGCCAGAACCCCGGCCCCCTGTGAACGCCACGGCGCACGTCTCCGCTACGACTCCAGCACCCTCCATGCACTCCATGCCAGATGATCACGCATCTGCTGCCTGGCCGCCCCGAAGTGCACCCAAGGACCCTTCTCCTGCCGGAACTGTAGCTTCACCAGCATCCGGCCCGTCAACCCACCAACCAGGAAAGAACACAACTACCTCAGTTGCATCCTTCTCAACACCCACTCTGCCCGCAAACACACCGTTGACCTCTGGGACCTACTCGACTCAACCTCCCCGGACGTCGCCTTCCTGATGGAGACCGGGCTGAACCCCTCCTCGGCACCCGACATCGCCCAAGCCATCCAGGAAGGCTACAAGATCACCCGCAGGGACCGCACCAACAGAGAAAGAGGAGGAATCGCCATCGTCCACAGGAACACTCTCAGAATCTCAACCAACACAGACACCCTCAGCACCGCCGAACACCTGCACTTCAAGATCCACACGGATCCCAACACCACTCTCAGAGGAACCCTTGTCTACAGACCCACCGGACCCTGACCAAGTCAAGTCAAGTCAAGTCAGAGAATTTATATAGCGCACTACATACCCAGAGGGTCTCAAGGCGCTTAGGAAGGGGGGAGGATTACTTGTCGAATATCCACGTTTTAAGTTGCTTTCTGAGTGCTAGGTGGTTCTGGGTAAGGCGAAGGTAAGCGGGGAGTGAGTTCCAAGTTTTAGCAGCCAGGTATGAGAAGGATCTGCCTCCCATGGTGGTCTTGTTGATGCGAGGTACAGTGGCGAGGGCTTGGCTGGAAGAACGTAGTTGGCGGGAGGGGGTGTAGAAGGACAGTCGTGAGTTGAGGCATTGTGGTCCGATGTCGTAGAGTGATTTGTGTGCGTGGGTTAGCAGTCGGAAAGTTTTCCTCTTATTGACGGGTAGCCAGTGGAGGTCTTTAAGGTGACCAGAGATGTGTTCGTTGCGCGGGATGTCTAATATGATCCTGGCTGAGGCGTTTTGGATTCGTTGGAGTTTCTTCTGGAGTTTGGCGGTAGTGCCTGCGTAGAGGGTGTTTCCGTAGTCCAGTCGGCTCGTGACCAGAGCATGGGTGACTGTTTTCCTTGTTTCGGTGGGGATCCAGCGAAATGTTTTTCTGAGCATGTGAAGAATGTTGAAGCAGGATGAGGATACGGCGCTGACTTGTCTGTTCATTGAGAGTGAAGAATCCAGGATGACGCCTAGGTTCCGTGCGTGGTCTGTCGGGATGGGTGCTTTTCCGAGGGCTTCCGGCCACCAGGAGTCGTCCCATGCAGAGGGGGATGTACCTAAGATGAGGACTTCCGTTTTGTCTGAGTTCAGTTTCAGACGGCTTTGTTTCATCCATTCGGCAACTTCTTTCATTCCTTCGTGTAGGTTAGTTTTGGCGGTGCTGGGGTCATTGGTGAGAGAAAGGATTAGTTGACTGTCATCCGCGTAGGAGATGATGTTGAGGTTGTGTTGGCGGGCGATGGCCGCGAGGGGGCTCATGTATACGTTGAAGAGGGTGGGGCTGAGAGAGGATCCTTGTGGTACGCCACAGATGAGTTTAGTGGCCTCGGATTTGAATGGTGGAAGGCGGACTTTCTGGGTTCTTCCGGTAAGGAACGAGGTGATCCATTCAAGTGCTTTTCCTTGGATTCCGATGTTATTGAGGCGTTGTAAAAGAGTGCTGTGGCAGACTGTGTCGAATGCTGCAGAGAGGTTGAGGAGGATGAGGGCGACTGTGTCTCCATTGTCCAGTAGAGTTCGAATGTCGTCTGTTGCTGCGATGAGGGCGGTCTCAGTGCTGTGTTTTGCTCGGAAGCCAGATTGTGAGGAGTCGAGGGATTTGTTGGCTTCGAGGAAGGCGGCGAGCTGGTTGTTGACAGCTTTCTCGATGACCTTGGCCGGGAATGGAAGGAGCGAGATGGGGCGGTAGTTTTTGAGTTCGGTGGGGTCCGCTGTGGGTTTTTTCAGAAGGGCGGTGAGTTCAGCGTGTTTCCAGTCTTCCGGGAAGGTGGCGGAGTTGAAGGAGCAGTTGATGACGTCTCGGAGGTGCGGTGCTATGACGGAGTCTGCTTTGTTGAAGATGTGGTGAGGACATGGGTCTGTGGGGGATCCTGAGTGGATGGAATTCATCAGGCGGATGGTGTCCTCAGTGGAGATTGGGTTCCAGTCGTTAAGGGTGTTCACGGGGGGAGAGTGTTCAGCAAATGGTTGGGTGGGTTGGTTTCCGGGTTGGTTGTCGAAGCTGTTGTGGATGTCTGCAATCTTGTTGTGGAAGAATGAGGCTAGGGAGTCGCAGAGGGCTTGAGAGGGGGTGATGTCGTTGGAGTTGGCCGAGGGATTGGAAAATTCCTTGACGATGTTGAAAAGTTCCTTGCTGTTGTGGGCGTTGTTGTCAAGTCGATCCTTGAATGCTGTTTTCTTGGCGACTTAATTGCGGACCTCGTCAGTACACACGCCCTCACCTCCAAGGACTACATCCTCTTAAGGGACCTGAACTTCCACCTTGAGAACAACAATGACACCAACTCCACCACCCTGATCGACAACCAAGCCAAACTCGGACTCAGACAACTCGTCACAACACCCACCCACTCCGCCGGCCACACGCTCAACCCCATCTTCTCTGCAAGTTCCCACATCTCCTTCAACCACTCCACCGAACTCCACCGGACCGACCATCGCTGCATCCACTTCACCTTCCGGAAACCCACCACGCACCACGGCACCCATCAGATGACTCGTCGCTGCTGGAGCAAAGTCACCAAAGAGCAGCTAACCACCACCCTCGCCCAAAGCCCACCCGCCGACCCCGACACCTTCACCCACAACCTCAGACAGTGGATTGACGACTGCGCAAACACCCTTGCCGCGTTCAAGAAACCCTCCAACAGTCACACCAGCAAGAAAGCCAGCGGATTCACTGAAGACCTCCAGCCCTCCAAGCAAACCTGCGGAAAGCTGGAGAAGAACTGGCTCCGTCAACGAACAGCGGACAGCTACGCAGCCCACAAGAACGCCACCCACAGACACCATCACCTCATCAGATCTGCCAAAAGGGCCTCCTTCAAAGACCATAGACAACAATGCACACAACAGCCTAGAGCTCTTCAACATTGTGAAGGAACTCTCCAACTCCAGCTCCAACACCAACGACAACCCACCTTCGCAAGACCTATGCTACTCGCTTGCCACCTTCTTCGATCGCAAGATTGCAGACATCCACGACAGCTTCAACGCCACAACCACCCTGACAACCACTGAGACCTCTGCCCCCATGACCACCATCCGCACCAATCGCCTGCTCTCCTGGACCGACATCAACGACGACACCATCAAGATCATGAACACCATCCACTCAGGATCTCCGTCAGACCCTTGACCACCACATCTTCAACAAAGCCAGCACCACCATCACACCCCATTTCCGGAAAGCCATCAACATCTCCTTCAAGACAGCAACCTTCCAGGAGAGCTGGAAGCACGCCGAGATCAACACCTTACTCAAGATACCCAAGGCGGACCCCAAGGACCTCAAGAAGTACCGGCCCATCTCCCTTCTCCCGTTCCCGGCGAAGGTCATTGAGAAGACCTTCAACCAACAACTGACCTGCTACTTCGAGAAGAACCGCGTCCTGGACCAATCCCAGTCTGGGTTCCGCAGCAACCACAGCACCGAAAATGCCCTCATCGCCGCCACCGATTACATCAAGACCCTGCTAGACAACAGAGAAACGCGGTCCTCATCCTCCTGGACCTATCAGCTGCCTTCGACACGGTCTGCCACTGCACACTACGAACACGCCTCCTCGACGCCGGGATCCAAGAGAAGGCCCTGGACTGGACAACCTCCTTCCTCTCCGGCAGAAGCAGAGCGCCCGCCTCCCCCCCCCCCCACCGTGATCATCTGGGGCGTAACCCAGGGCTCATCCCTCAGCCCAACACTGTTCAACATCTAATGGCACCGCTCGCCCACGTCGCCCGACTGCATGACCTCAACATTAGCTCATATGCCGGTGACACCCAGCTGATCCTCTCTCTCAACAAGGACCCCCACACCGCCAAAACCAACCTCCACGAAGGAATGAAGGCCGTCGCCGAATGGACGAGGAACAGCTGACTGAAGCTGAACTCATCCTTGCATCCAACCCTTCAGCCTGGGACGACTCCTGGTTGCCGACCGCTCTGTGTACAGCTCTAACACCCACCAACCCTCAACCTAGGGGTCATCCTCGACTCCACTCTCTCCATGACTAAGCAGGTCAACGCTGTCTCTTCCTCCTGCTTCAACACCCTCCGCATGCTCCGCAAGATCCCCACTGTAACGAGAAGAACGGTCACCCAGGCCCTCGTCAGCAGTAGGTTGGACTATGGAAACGCCCTCTACGCAGTAGCCTCGGCCAAACTCCTGAAACGGCTTCAATGCATGCAGAACGCCTCTGCACGCCTGATCCTCGACATCCCTCGCCGCAGCCACATCACACCCCACCTGAAAGACCTGCACTGGCTCCCCGTCAACAAGAGGATAACCTTCAAGCTCCTCACCCACGCACACAAGGCACTCCACAACACCGGACCAGCGTACCTCAACAGATGACAGCTTCTACACCCCCACCCGCCAGCTCCGCTCCACCACCCTTGCCCTCGCCACAGTCCCCTGCATCCGAAGAGCGACCTCCGGCGGCTGATCGTTCTCCCACCTCGCCACCAATACCTGTAACACCCTCCCCATCCACCTACTGCAGACCCAAGACCTGCTGACCTTCAGAAGACTCCTTAAGACCTGGCTCTTCGAGCAGTAGAAGCATTCCCCTCCCGCCAGCGCCTTGAACCCCTCACGGGTAAGTAGTGCGCTTTGCAAATGCTATGATTGATTGATTGATTGATTCGCGTTTGTTTCCTCTTTCCGAAGCGCATTCTCCTCCCCTTTGCTTAAGCTGCTCTCTTTTGATAGGGCTGCCAGAGAAGACGTCATCCTGTACGTCCTACACGACTCTTTCCCGAGGACGCTCAGTGAGGAATTAAATGGGCACTCCTTAGCCTGTGTGTGGAGCAACAGTATTTCAGTCCAATCACTTAAGGGGGAGTAAGGCACCACCTCTCCCAATCCATCCTCA
Source organism: Lissotriton vulgaris (assembly GCF_964263255.1). Taxonomy (NCBI): domain Eukaryota; kingdom Metazoa; phylum Chordata; class Amphibia; order Caudata; family Salamandridae; genus Lissotriton; species Lissotriton vulgaris. Next base: position 9,839 of record NW_028245063.1, read on the forward strand.
GCCCCGTGACAGGTTGACAAATGCAAAAAGAACAATTGATGGAAGTGTTTATTGTGAGCGGTATGCGGATAGATGTGTCACTTTCTTTAAATAAATTGATGTAATTGGGAAGGCTAATTTTGATTTTAAGGACCTTGCATGGTTTAATTAAGATGACAAATTTGAGGCGAGGTTAAGTATTAATCCAGAGAAACCTTTGAGTCTATTCAGAGCTGTGACTGCAATGGATATTGTCCATACGTCAGCTCCAGCTACACATACGATGAGAAATGTACCCATTCAATAGCAGCACTTTATTAGCTATGATGTGGATGGTTACAGAAGAGGACACAGCCTTTACCAAAGGGCGATAACACCGGTGAAGTTAGATAGATAGTATGATGGGGTGGTGGATGAGGTACTTAGACAGAGAAAAAGCTGCTAGGATTGAATGGGGTTTTAGGAAGGTGATTAGTTTGGGTTATCAATGACCTTGTCATCAGCAGTGAGTGGAAAAACTGCATCAGCTAAGGAACTGAAGGGGGTGATGGCGGAGAAAGTGAGGAAGGAAGTGCAAGAAGGCAGGATTGCAGGTCCATATTTTGATTGGTCTCTACTAGATTTAATGGTTTCGGCTTTGTGCATACGGAAGTGCAAGGAAGGTTTTGATTGATTCACCATTTGTCTTGGCTGGAACGATTGTTGGCGAATGATTTTCTTGATCCTCAAGGTCCAACAGTAAAATATGCTACTGCTGGCTACGCTATTGCTTTGGTGAGGGGAGGTGGGATGGAAAGCTAAATTGACGAATTGTTATTGTACGTCAGCCTTTCGGATCAAGCCAATTCACCCTTCGGATTTTGCATTGTTGAGTATTCAGTTTGACAGAGATATGTAGATTGGCTTTTAACCAAGAGCAGTTCAATTCTGTATTGTTTATTTGAATATTTCAGTACTTTGTTGCAATGGGCTCTGACAATGAAAGCTGAATATAAATGTGGTCACCCACTATTTGCATGATTTTTTTATTAGTAGGGAAAGCAGGTTCAAGCAACTGTAGAGCAATCTTTTTTTTTAATAAATTTTTTAAAACCTTTATTGTGCAGTAATAGCGAACAAATACGGGCCTACAACCATCCGGCCGGCCTCGATGTCATTATAAGCACATTTGCAGGGTAGACAGATCTCAGCAATATCGCAATACAAGTCAACAATCAGACCGAGTTACACTGGACATAATGAAACTGCCAAGAAACAGGAGGTATGAAGGTTCATTTTTAAATTTTTAAAGTATATTACAAAGAATAGAAACTGAGAAGGATCAGGGACCAAACAACCCACCGAGAACCAGGGAGGGCAACGTCTACCAGCGGGCATCCAACAAGCAAAAACATAAGCAAAATGGCGGCACAAAGTAACTTAGAAGGATAAATCAGAACAAAGTATACTGCGTGCTGATCGTTACCCCCTCCCCCCCACCTAACCACCCCACCGATCCAAAGAGAGAAATAAGAAGGAGTCAAAAGGAAAAAAACAATAAGGCCCTTGGAACTGAAGACAAAATGAAACCCTTCCCCCCAACCGCCCACCCTACACGCATGCAGAGGCTACGGCCTACCCCCCCCTTGCAGTGTGCCTGTCGCCCAAAAGAGTACCCGAAATACAGACAAGAAAGAAAAGGAAGAAAAAGAAAAAGAATCACATAAGAACCGAGAGGAGGGCCAAACATGTGTGTTCCCGGTCTCCCCAGCCACGTATACATTCTCCACCCCATGAAACAGAAGCAACAGTAGCAAATAGCAGTTACGAGTAAAAATGGGGAGAGTAATCACATATTGCGCAGCCAAATTAGGTACATAAGCGTTCCAACCCTATTCTCCGCCGGCAAGTCAGTCACAAACGCAAAGGGAACCACCTAGCCCTGGCCTGATCGTGGATGCCTTCCAAGACATGGCCCCTGGGGAAAGCCAGCCCCAACCAAAACAATGGGACAAAATGGCGACGAACGGGGGAGGAGAGGCACGTAAATACAAAATGGACGTCGCCAGTCAACAATAGTTCCGTCTTCCTCAAAGAATAGCGCCCCCAGGTTCGCCCGATGACACAAGTTCCACAGCAGGGAGAGCGGAGTCCGCAAAGAGAAGGCAGGCGAAGGGGCCAGTAGCTGCATAAACGGTGCCCGAGTCAATAGTGGTGGTGAAATGAACAAAGACTCATTCCTCGGAGGAGGGAGAAACATTGTAGCGCAGTTAGAGCTGGCGGACGGCCATCCGCAGGCGCCAGTACAATCAGGGACAATCCGCTCCCCCTTGCAAACATGTGGAAACACAGTAGCCCCTTCAATCACCGGCAAAGGCAAATCTGTATGTTGCTGGGAGCAGGCCAGCCGTGTCCGCCCCAGTGCGAACGCGATGTCATCAAACTTCTTACCCAGTACAAGGGTACCATCTTCCAACGCAGACCGTAGATCACAAAGGGCAGCTAGGACGGCACCACAGGATAGTACAGACTGCGGACCCCCCATCTCAGTATCATGAGAGGTCCCACGCAATCCGTCCCACAGCTCAACACCAGACAGGTTATCACAATCCCGGGGCAGGGTTAAGCGATCCTTCCCATTCTGGGAGCCATCGGGTATGTCCATTCCATCGGAAAAGTAATGGGAAATCGGGGGCGAGAGCGGCATAGGCAAGCTGCAGTCCGAGCCCCTGGCGCTAGCACGGCCCACTGCCATTAAGCGATTCTCACAGAGAGCCATCTCATCTCCGGCGCAGGGCTGGGGCCAATTCAGGAGTGGTCCGCAAATATCGGGCAAGATCAGTAATGGAGTCTGCACGGCACACCTCCAGCGCTCAACAAAGAAGATGCATTCACAGTGAGCCCCCTCCTCACAAGCGTGCTCCGGTCGCGTTATGCGAAAAACAATGTCGAAGCAACGAAGTCCGGTCCTTTTCCCCGTAAGAGGCAACGCTTCCGAACAGCCGGCACCGCCAGGGCCAATCTGGCCACTGTTGATCCATCAGAGTCCGGCGGCGCACAGTGGCACAGGTCCCGGTTCCAGGGCTGCGGAGGCCGCCAGACGACTTAGCAAATATCTGAGGCCACCAGGCAGGCAGAGACCTCGGGAGAACGCTAGCGGTGTCAGCGCATCTTCACCGACATCCCGCTGCAGCACAACACCAGGATAGAGATCAGGATTTCGGTGCGGGGATCAAGGGCTGGCGGAGCCGGGAGCCTACACTTCTGCTCCGGTCGCCATCTTGGCTCCTCCCCCTGTAGAGCAATCTTGGAGGATTTTCAAGGATTGGCAGAAGATTTTGGAGTTTCACTGGTGCTGGAAAAATCTGAAGGGGTCAAGTACGTTCCTGGTTTTTCTAGGGATTGAATTGGACTGTGCAGGTGCAAGCAAGGCTGCTGGAACAGGAGATTGTTCAAAGAGGTGGTTTGAACTGCGTAAAGCAAAAAACTTATGGGCCACTTGAGATTTGGGGGTAAGGTGGTACTGGCAGGCAGGACATTTTGTAGGAGGCTGCATTTTGGTGCAGTGTTTTTACGCATCATAGAGTGCATATATCAATGATGGTGAGAGCAAGCAAAGAGGTTTGGAAACTATTTTTGGAAGATTTCAATAGAGTTAGCGCATATTTTGTAGAAAAAAAAGACAATATTGAATGTAAATTTTTTTCTGATTGCAGATGGATGGTGGTGTGCAGAGCAGTTTAGTTTATTAAATTAGCACGGTTAATTAAAACCATTGCAATAAAATGTCTTCATAGCACTGTTACCATGGTAAAAAGCAAAAACGTAGTAAATCATCAAATTTAAATTCATACACATATTACTGACAAGGCAGTCTTGTAGTTACTATTGTAATCATGTGACGGGTTTCCAAAACCAAGGATACAATTATGTGTTACAGAGACGTGAGGGCAAAGTGCCAAAAAAGTCTGTGATAAATTTTGGGGGGGTGGGAGGAACTGGTAGAGCAGGGGAAGGAGAGGGTGAAAGCAGATTGTCCTAGAGTCTCACATATTTTCCAGACCATGCAAGCACTTGAATATCTGGGTAAGTAAAGCAGAGAGCTAATGCCTCCCAACATGTACTGATGCCTCTTTTTAAATATAAGGGTTTTAAAAGAAGCCTTCTAGGAGTGTCAAGGGCGGGACAACAGCACAGTAGATGCAACCATGATTTAGACCTGTAGTTGCACAGTCTGCAAGCCCCTTCCTCACTTGTTGGGGCCCATCGGTTGAAGGCAGTGGAGGGCAAAACTAGGAGACGCATGAATATTATATTTTTACAGGTTAGTACGTTCAGACTATCCAAAAGGTAAGGTTGAGGTACCCCAGGGAGGTATGAGTCGTTCAAGGGAAGCAGGATATTTGTTGTTTTTAGGACCTGAATGTCCATCTGGAAAGAAATGTGTCTAACCTGCTTAGTGGTGTGCAGAGCAATAGTTGACACATTACATGAGACAAGGGAGAAATATTGTGTTTCTTGAGTATGTCCAATTGGTGGTGGCTTTGATGATCTGGAGTGAGGAGATGGTAAACAAGGCAGTAATATTTAAGGAGGAAGTATGAGAGTGGTGGTACTGGTTAACAAGCAAGGAGCAAGAGAGCTGCGGCTTTTCAGGTTGTTGCACACCTTTATTTGGGGCTGGTTGTTGCACACATTTATTTGGGGCTACCTGCATAACATAGCTCATGCTTTATCTTGGCTGCAGTGGCAGAGGTTTCGGAGTTTGGTATCTGGAGCAGACAAACCGAAGATAGAGCTAGCCCAGGACATCTGGGCTTTATGAGAATGAGGGATTTGCATGACATCGAGCAGTCTGTTGCTGTGTCTCCAAGGCGGAGTTATTAGCAAACCTGGAAATAATCTGTGGGAGTTGTGAAGAGAAATTATGATGATTGTGGAATGGAGTTAGGTAAAAGTGATTAGATGCCTTTTGCAGTGAACTTGATTGAGAAAGGGCTGTCATTGGTGACAATTTCTGGAAAATTGGCAGGTTCGTCGTTCTATGGGAAGTGGCTGTGGGGATTTGATCCTGCAGCAGGAGAATTGGTGAGACGGGTGTTGGCAGATTGGGCGAGGATGGGGACAGGGAGGACCAGTTCAGGGGTGCGTTCGTTTGGAGTTTACACTATTGTTGTTTAGATAGTTCTGAGGCATGGCTGTTAAACTGTGTATGGTATGGTTGTTTTTGGTGCTTTTGAGTGTTAGAATTGGTAGGATGTAAGGGCAGATCAGGTGTGAAGTTTAGTTATGTATTGATGGAGTAAGGTGTGTACAAAATGGGGCCCGAGAAGGCTTAAGACTAATCACAAGGGCATCGGCCAGTGGGTTGTCTTAAAAGCAGGGATGGAGAGAAAGGTTTGTCCGATGTTAGTGTGTCAGCAATACTTGGAGATAGCAAGACGTGACAGGGATGTAGTATTTTGTCACCATGATAATTCGAGGGTAACCATGAACAGTTTGCTAGGCATGATGCAGAAGCTTTTGGCATTTTTAGAGGTGTGATTTGAAGGTTTGATACACATTCATTTAGGATTGGCCCTGCTTCAGAGGCTGTGAGGTTGGGTTTCAGTAAGAGGATAGGGAGATGGAAATCGAGGTGTTGTGACAGGTACATCAGACTAGAGACAAGCATGTGTTGTAAATATTGGTGAGGTGCATTTAGTTATGTTTTTTTCCCCTTTTCATTAGGTTGTGTGTGGGTCCAGCTTACAAAATGTAATCTGGATAGTGGGACATTCATTGGGTCAGTGGGCTGCCAGATATGTGGACATCCTCCCATACTGCCGCTTTTTAGGTCTTCCAAGTGTGAGACATGAGGTATATTTGTGTGGGAAAGCAGTATGAGATGGGGAAATTACTAGTGCTCTTAGCAGAACCTTTTGTGGTCAGAGGATACCCAGATTTGCTCATACTAGGATAAAATGATCTGGTTACGCCCTTGCCACCCACACTTCTGATAAATATGAAAGAAGTTTGGTTGCTCTTACAGAGGTTGTGAGCTGGGACATGCATCGTCTGGACTGAATTTATTCCCCGGAATGACTCGCGAGTAGCCAATAAACACACATCAATGGCTAAAGTAAGAAGAAAATTGAAGGGTCATGAGTGTTTTTTGTGCCTCTGACAGTATTATTGTATTGATGCACTTGATGTAATGTCAATGAGGAGGATGTTTCTGGGTATAGAGCTGATGATGTCCATTTATCAATGTTGGAAACTCTTATTTGATGGAATTGCATTGTTGGGTAGACATTTCTGGGGAGAAGTTGTGGTGCTGATTTTACAGATTTGTGTGAAACAATTCTGAGTTAGGTATGGCATTTGGGTTAGGGAGTGGGGTAGGAAAATCCTTTAACAGGATTTTGCTGGGTGGTGTAAGTGAGGGGGGGTGGTTTTGAGTCACGAGCAGGAATATCCGCATCTAGGGGGCAGGGGCCACAGATGAGGAGCTGGAGTTGAAGTGTGGGGGTCTTCCATAAGGTCAGGGTGGTGGCGGTGAGACCTTTGAGAGATATGATGTGCGTGGGTGAGTTTGGTGTGGCAGGGGATGACTGTGAAAGGGGGAAACAATGTTGTGTTTGGAGGGAACTTTACAGGAAAGGGTATGACAAGTTTGTACACTGTATTGTATTAGTGAAGCCAGGGTTTTTAAATCATGGATTCTATGTTAAGTCTTTATGAAGACCTGCCCTAATAAATGTGGCCTTTTACGCTACAGTGTGTCTGTGGTATTATGTGAAATCTCCCCGAATGGGAAGACGGGGGGGATGAAGGCTGCAAGGCAAAAAAGCCTGCAAAGTCTTCCATGGCCAAGTAAACACCTTCGTATTTCTCTAAATAAACTCCATGGCACACAAGACAGAGGGGCGTAAATGTCCCCAATTATGAGAAACTCCCCCAGCATTTAGATAGCAGCAAGCCCGGCTATGGTCCAGTGATGTAAAGAAAGCCTGAACACCCACTTGAATAAAACAAGAAGAAGCAATTATTCAATCGGTACCCCTCTCTTAGTTTAACAGCATGAAACCAAATCGACTAATGCAGACCACTGTAGTAATGAAAAATACTCAAAAAATCCAACGTTGGGGGGCGCTAGAGGGCGCACTGCGGAATGGCTGGCTGAACCGTCGGCTCCGCCGGACAGACGCAGCCATAACGGCCCTTTCACCCTCTTAAACCGCCGACCACGCTGAACAAAAGGCAGCGCCGGGTGTCGGAAGGCACGGCCGACAAGATGGTGTGACCTTGGTGGCAATCCACGAGCCGCACAACAAGAAAACAGTCGAAAACCGAGACGCCGCCGGAACGTTTTCAAGATGGCCGCGCCTGGCGGCTGCCGACCTGGCGCCGACAGTCAGTCTGCGGGGTGCTGACGATTGCCACGTGACGGTGCCCAGACGAGCTGATGAAGCTGTGTGGACGGGGGGCCGCGGGACAGCGGTAACCGGTAGCTGCGGCATGATGCGAAGAATTGCAAGTTGCGTTCCACCGAATTTAAGATGGCGGCGGCGCTGGAACGCATAAGACCGGTGGATCCGGCTGCCCCGAGACAAGCGAAATGAAGCCCTAGCGTGCGGAGGAATAGCAGCAGACATCGGATTAAGAATCAACGGGGCGAGCCGACCCGGCGCTGGACACTGGGCGACCAGACCCTCTGACCCCTGGAACAGCGCGCCAACTGCTCTGCATGTTCGGAAGTGATGAATGGAGATCCGGGGACTCAGAAGCGCATGGCGATCCTCCTGAAACCAAGCTGACCGACAACCCACTCCGCAACCGGTGAGCACTCGGCACTTTAACGCGCCTTTAAAGGATCCCGCAACGGACACTGCCACCAGTCCACCAACGGGTAGCCAATAGTATAGCGACCATTTCTGCCGCACACTGAGTAGATGAGCAGACGTACCCAGAGGCGGGAGACCCAAACACCAGCGAGAAATAGCGCGCAGACGGCCTACAGCCCAAAAACGGCCGAGCACACCTCACCTCTGCGGACTATGGGAAAGCCGGACAAACAACAGTCCAAGCTCCCCTTCGAAACGAGGAAGCAGCCCAAAAACGTGATGACCACCCCTGAAGCCGAGGGTGGCGGTGACATGGCAGAGGGGACAGCCATGGAATCGGTGCTTCGCGCGATCCAACAGAGTTTGCAAGACATGAACGGGAAACTGGACAGTGTGGTGCAGAGGGTGGATAATATGGCGGCTAAAATAGAGAAACACGACGAGCGCCTTGTTGAGGCAGAACAGCGGATCTCCAAGGTGGAAGACGAACATAATGCCACATCGAAGGTATGTGGAGGACTGGAGAAAATTGTGGAGGCCCTTCGCGCGAAGGTGGAGGATCAGGAAGCTAGGTCCAGGCGGAACAACATCCGAATTTCCGGCCTGCCGGAATACACCAACACGGGGAGAATGGAAACATATGTCGAGACCCTCCTGAAAGACATATTTGGCGCCGACAAACTATCCTCAGTGTTCCTGATCGAAAGAGCGCACCGCTCCCTGGCGCCGGTACCGAAACCAGGGGCTGTCCCACGAATGATCATAGCGCGGACACTTAACTACAGGGACAGGGACACAGTCCTCCGACTAGCCAGAGACATGGGAAAAATCACACATCAGGGAAACACTCTGGAATTCTACCCTGATCATACTATGGCGGTGCAGCAGGCACGGAAAGAATTTGCGCCGGTGAAAAAGAAACTGCGGGACCTGGGTCTCGAATACGCCATGTTGTACCCTGCTAAACTTAAGATCACGAACTTGGGCAAGCCGGTCATTTTGCAGTCGGTACAGGCGGCACATGACTTTATCAAGCAGCAAGGAAAGCGACGGAAAGAGCAGAACAGAGCGGAATCGACGAGCGATGTGGAATGAACAGAGGGACAGAACTGGGGCTTCGATGCACGTGAAACGACTCAGGCTCCAGAACATATAGCTGGAGGCCATCGACCCACTCCGAGGCACTTGGCTGGACTCTACAGGACTATGACAACGTATATACTGGGCATTGCAGCGGTGGGCCTGAGATAACTGACCTCGCAGTGAGTATTTAGGGAGCGGGAGGCCACCGGACGGCACACGAAGAGTCACCGTGGTTGAAGAGATATGTAGCTCCCCTGACAGTTGGGAATAGCACGGGGGCACAAACACTGGGAGGCACTCGAGCTGGCCCTCACGGCTAACACTGCTCTGAACTACTACTACCATGTGAAACTGGGTTACATCGAAGCTATGGTGTTTGCAATTATTAGATGTCATAAGCTTACTTTTTGATGGCGGTTGGAGGGTGGTGGGTGAAAGATCGCACACACGACATAAAAGTCGGAATTGGCGTCTGTCCACGTCCACTACGTGGATGGAGATGTGTGAACCTGGCGACACCCCCCAGCGGGTGCGCCCCACACTGAGTTTTCGAATGCGGATACTGTTAGTTAAGGGATGGCTTTGGCAAAGTTCGGGTGCTAAAGTGGGTGGGGGGAAAGAGGGGGGACTGGGATTGTTTGATTTACAAACTCTGTGTCTGAGAAGCATGGCGACCTTCATGACCATACCTAACCATGTACATTGTATTGACAATTTCACCGATTCAGCGTGGCTCACACTCCTCACACCCCACTGTTTATTGTCTGTTCAGAACCGTGCACAGCGGTTACGCCACATACGCTATGTCAGGGTGCGCACAAGTGCCAATGTCGAGAGTTGATGCATTGACCCTGCTCCCGTGGAATGTCAGGGTGCTAGGCAACCCGAGAAAGATTAGGCAGATGTTTGCTTACTTTGACAGGTTGCATGCGGACATAGTGTATTTACAGGAAACACACCAAGCTGACACGCACACCTCCACGCTGGGTACTAGATGGGCAGAATCAGTCACGAGTTCTAATTACTCGACGTACTCTAGAGGGGTTAGTATTCTAATACGCAAAGGGACAAATTTTGTAATCACGAATGTGAACAGAGACTCGGAGGGCAGAAGTGTAATGATAGAGGGGAAGGTCAGAGGACAGAGACTCCTGTTACTAAACACATATGGCCCTAATGTAGACGACCCAGGGTTTTACAGGAAGCTGTGGCAGACACTTGCAGACAAACATATAGACCACGTACTATGGGGAGGAGATTTTAATGTTACGCTGCAGGACAAGTTAGACCGAGCTGCACATACCACGGAACACCATAGCAATGCAAGACAAATGCTGCAAGACGCGATAGAAGACCTACAACTGACAGACATTTGGAGGAATGGTAACGCTGGGGTCACGGCTGCGACTCACATTAATGCTGCGAACAATAGCTGGGCGCGACTAGACTATTGGCTAGGCACCCGAGAGATACTAACATGGGTTCAACACATCTCACATCTGCCAAGGACACTGTCAGATCACAACCCAGTGTTATTAAAAATAGTGGTCCCGGAATATATACCGCCGCCCTTCACCTGGCGTTTCAACGCAACTGCTCTGAAAGACCCGCTGTATGTCACAGCTATACACGCGGCAATCAAAGACTACTTCGACATGAACGGTCCGACAACGGACGACCCATGTCTTCTGTGGGAAGCGTTTAAGGCCACAATCAGGGGGGTATGCATCAGCACGTCGTCGGGTATACTGAAGGACATCCGACAACAACTACGCACACGCGAAGAGGCCATACAGGGGCTGGAGCAAGTATACACGCACACAGGGGACACTAAAGTACTGGGAGATATACAGACCCTCCTGACAGAGCACAGACAGTTCGCCTCAGATGAACTCAAGTATGTCACTAAACGGGCGACGGCAAGGCGCTACGGGGAAGGTGGCAGGCCTGGAAGGGCTCTGGCAGATAAGATATGCTCGGGGAGGGCTCCCCAACACATAGCAGCCATATGTACGGCCACGGGTGGAACGGTGAACGACACTAAAGGGATTATGAGGGAATTTATGGCACACTACGGCGCCTTGTACGAAGTGCGCCCCTCGCCCACTCAGGAGGACTTGCTAGCATATATGGAAGATGTTGAATTGGCATGGCTGTCCGATGGTCACAGAGCGTACTTAGCGCGGCCCGTCACGGTAGAGGAGGTTACTGATACCATCAAGCGATTGCCAAATAACAAGGCACCAGGGCCGGACAGGTACGTGACAGAATTCTACAAAGAATTTGCAGATCTGCTTGCACCCCACCTGGTGAGGCTCTATGGGGCAGCACACGAGGCCCAAACCCTGCCAGGCTCCATGAGAGAAGCCTTACTCATTGCGCTCTTAAAGCCGGGTAAGGAGGGAGATAAATGTGACTCGTACCGCCCCTTGTCTCTGTTAAACGTAGACACGAAAATAATCGCCAGTCTGCTGGCAGACAGGCTAAAACCGCTCATGCCTCTTTTAATTAGACCAGATCAATCCGGATTCATACCTGACAGAGCTACTACACATAATACCCGTACACTATTTGCCCTAGCTCATTACTTATCCCCTGACACGAAAGCAGTGGCGGTGCTACTCGACGCTGCCAAGGCGTTTGACACCATAGGATGGTCCTTCATTCAGGCGGTCCTAGTGCGCATGGGATTTCCCCTGATGTTCCTGGGCTGGATCTCTATGCTATATACCAATCTATCAGCACGCATCAGAATAAACAAACATATTTCAGAGCCCATTCCGATATGCAGAGGGACGAGGCAGGGCTGCCCGCTCTCGCCGATGCTCTTTGCATTGATCCTGGAGCCCCTAGCCTGTAAGATTAGACAGCACCATCACTACTCGGCCATACAGATGCCATCACGCCCCATCCACATATCATTATACGCAGATGACATGGTGCTTTATGTCAAGAACCCGGAACAAAACCTGAATCCGCTGATGCGGGAATATATCAAATTTGGGAGTCAATCCGGACTACAAATTAACTGGGACAAGTCTCTCGTCCTACCACTGACAGATAGCACACGTCCTACACCCTTAGACTACCCACTCGAGTGGCAGGAAGATCCTACGAAATATTTAGGGGTATGGTTCCACAGGGACCCAGAAATAGTCATACGCACAAACTATGGGCGAGCTATAGCGGCCTTGGAGGATAAAATAAAACGATGGAATAAACTCCCACTATCCCTAGCAGACCGAACTGCGATTGTAAAGATGGTGCTCTTACCCAAGTTCTTGTATTTATTCAACAACGTCCCGATTAAGCCGCCGGCGGCAGTGTTCCGTAGTATAAACTCCTTAGTGATCAGTCTAATATGGGCTGGAAAGCAGGCAAGAATGGAGCTACACACCATGACACTACCGTATGCCAGGGGGGGCTTCAAGGTGCCGGACTTCTATCTATATTACTTATGCGCTCAGGCGCAATTCGCGCATTCCTGGCACCACGAAGTACCCTTCTTGACACACGTGGCGGTGGAGGCGGGGGACGCGGACCCGATACCACTGGCGAACATACTACTGCACAAACGCCCCAGATTACATGAACGAGACATAAACACGGTGGACACCACAACGGAAGCATGGCGTTTAATGGGTAAAGCGGCTAACGCTCTGCCGCTGTATGCTCCGGCGCTTCCTCTGGCCCATAACCCACTTATCTCGGTAACACAAGAACAGGTTGGCATGAATCAACTGCAATGGGTAGGCATAGATAAAATGGGTGACTTGTATCTAAATGGGGTCTTCCAAACAATAGACACAATGCAATACATTAGCAACCCATCCCTCCTATTCAAATTTACCTATTATAGGCTACAAAGGGCACTTAAGGAACATTACCCGACACACCCGGAGGAACCAAAGCCGTTGGCGCCACTGCAACTCCTTCTCACAGCACCCACGGCATCTCACCTGGTGTCTAAATTATATACTAGCTTACAGGGGGCGATAGGGGGAGGCACCGACAAAGCTAGAAATAGGTGGAGCGAGGGACTAGTGACACCCCTCACTGAGAAGGAATGGGCATCTGCATGCATGCTAACCGACATGCTGACACCAAACGGTAACTTACGTATCATACATTACAAATACCTACATCAAATGTACCACACGCCTCAGAGACTACAGAGATATGGGTTGCAGGAGGACTCAAAGTGCAAAAGATGTAAACAGGAGGGAGCGGACTTCATGCACCTAGCCTGGCACTGTCGCAGGGTGGCGGGATATTGGGAACGGGTGGTACAAACACTGAATGAAATGATGGGATCTTCTCTGATATGTGATGCCAAACTGTGTCTATTGGGTATTGAACCAAATCTGAGAGCGACGAAACGAAAGTTCTGCGCAGTGGCGCTATTACTGGCAAAGAGAAGGGTCTCCATACACTGGAACAGTACACGAGGGCCAGAGGTTAAGAGATGGCTGGAAGATATGGTGTACTGTCGGGACACTCTGAACACCTATGAGGAGGAACTACCGGCTAGGTCAAGGCCCAGAGACTATTGGGAGTACCTCAGGACCTACTTGCTGGAACATGGGGAGGATGAGGGGGTGAATGCTAACGAGTAGAACAGATACGTGGAGGGTGGCCAACAGCTAAACTCTAATAACATGGTATGGAAGGGGAGGGAGGATGCTGTGACACAGAGTATTAGTTACCAATAGACACAACTAAGTTGAATTCATGGATGGATCCATCCAGTTAAAGTTGGGAGAAAAAGTTACCAAAAAAGTAAGAACCCTGACATGTTTGTGATTGATTAAGGCACTTAATTTTCGAAATATGGTTCAGATGTAAAGGCGCCGCCGGTCCTACGGATGTCGGCTGATGGGCTGTGTACATGATCAAGCGAGCCCGGTTGGGCACACACAACGGCAGCCGGCCAATAATGGTTGTAGGCGAATCACATGCAACGTATTTTCTTATGTGGTAAGTGCAAATAAACTTCTTACACCAAAAAAAAAAAAATCCAACGTTTCTTAAACAGAAGACGGAATACCACTAAGGTGGAATGGCTCAGCCAATCTATCTGGTGTGATGGAATGCCTTGATCAATAATGGCACTTTTAGAATAGACTGTGTGTTCACGTGGAATGGAATAATTCATATTTCCTCCCTCCAGCCTTACTTGGAATTCACTGCAGTCTTCTTGACAAAGAAATTCCAAAGTAGTCCTTCTGGTTTGTACAAAACATGGGGGCAACAGCAAGTTATCAGGCTGTACACAACCATCATGTAGGAAATTGAGTAAAGCTTTGCAATTCTGTGCCACTGAATGGGATGAGAAAATACCACAAAGAAACAAGCTTAACACTTGTTGGGACAATTAAAGAACTTTCAACCCTAATGATGAAACAAACCACCTAATACGGAGAAGAACTTTTGTTTGCTGCAAATCAGCCTTATTCACCCAAACTCTCCTTTTTTGGCCCACCGTGCCTTCTGGTAGTTTAGAAAACTCCATAAGAAGGCAGGCCTTCTAACCAACAATAGTTGTTGGTTGGAGATGTAAGTACAGTGATGTCACTCTTGTACATATGATTTTCTCACAAGCTTCAGTGTCTTCCTTTTGTCAGAAAATGTACACTGTGATCGACAACATCTTGCCTATAGATTCCCCTATGACTTTGAGAAGCTAATTTGTCTATCTCTTTCATCTGGGAAAGGTCTAGCTTTAAATCCAATAACATTTCAGGACATGATGCTTGCCACAGCCATACAGTTAGTCATAAGTAAATGAAAGGGAACAGCCCCACTCACTTTTATGGTGGGACGCATTATGCACCATCCTGAACACACAGTTGTTAAGGACCTGGGAAGCAACTCACATTTGAATGCACATGCTACCACGTGAACTGCTACCAGACAAGACATTTCCAGGATCCAATTGATGCTACTGTAGAAGAGGAAGAATTCTCTACACCTCTGCAACTTCAGTGTAACTGAATGACTTATGTGTGACTCCCTTGTACATGCATTCCACTGACTGATTACATTTAAAGAGTCTTGAATATCCCTACTTACTAATGGGCTCGAAATGTCATGATATGTAAAGCTCTGCTCAAGCAATTCCTTGTGAACTGTACTCCCTAGGAGGTTGTCCCACTGAGGGAGTTTCCCAGTCCGTTTTCATCCGTTATCCCCTTGTTTATCATTCACCACTTATCATGGTACAAGCAACTTAAGACTAAGGGTATAACTCTTGCACTGCTTCGATTCCCTGGAGTGGGACTACATGTTCGGGACCCTGGCATACATGGGAATGCTGGAACAGTTCATACGATGGGTCAAACTCCGCTACGAAGCGCCCGTAGCTAGTGTCCTGCTTAATGGGTCTCGTTCCGATCCCTTCCGCATTAACAGGGGGACAAGGCAAGGTTGCCCCCTGTCCCCAGTTTTATTTGCTATTGCCATTGAACCCTTGGTGGCCAAGCTGCGCCAGCACCACAACCACAGGGGCCTCCTCTATTTGTCCCGACAGGTCCTAGTCTCTCTTTATACGGACGACATCACTCCGTACATCCGCAACCCGGACGACAACTTAAATCCAGTACTGCGGGAGGTCACCAAATTTGGAGCGTTTGCCGGAGTACAGATTAATTGGGGGAAGCCAGCAGTGTTTCCATTGACCGATCAAACCCCCCCTCAACCCCTGGACTACCCACAGCAATGGGAGGAATATGACTGTAAGTACTTAGGGATTTATGTCTCCAGGGATAAGGAAACGCTCATGGGAACAAACTACGGACGAGCCATGTCTAAAGTGACAGATAACATCACATCCTGGCTTAAGCTTCCCCTATCAATGGACGGCCGTATATTGTTAATTAAGATGGTGATAGTTCCCAAATTTCTATATTTGTTTATTAATATTCCTTATCACCCTGGGGCACATTTCTTTGCCACCTTGAAGACACAACTTATCCGACTGATCTGGGGCGGGAAGCACGCACGACTGAAGCTGGATTCCCTAACACTCCCATATAGGTACGGCGGGTTTGATGTCCCAGACTTTGAACAGTATTATCACAGTGCGCAGGCGCACTTTGCGATGTACTGGTTCCAACCCCCCCCTCTACATGCCCCACCTAGCAGTAGAGGATGGTCACAAGGCGCCAGTCCCCCCGACTGGGTACATATTTGCCCCATATAAGGAAAGAGATAGAGACCCTACTACCGTGGAATGCACGGTAAAAGCACTGCACTGGCTGGCGAAAGCGGAGGGCGTTACACAGCTCTACTCCCCTAAAATACCATTGCGTAACTGTCCGCTTCTACAGGTGACCACTGAGAAAATTTGCCAAAACCTACTAACCAAACTACAGTACTTCACGTGTGGGCATCTCTTTCTAGAAGGGACGTTCCGGTCGAAGGAACAATTTTTCGGAGATGCTCCCCCTACATTCATGGAGTTATTTCTCTATACTAGGATCAGACAGAGTGTGAGGGCCATATGTCCTGACTTCCAAGTGGAACCAGAAGTGTTCCACTCCCTTCACCTAATGTTGCAGGGAGACGCACTGAAACACGCCACGTCGGTCCTGTACGCGAGAGTCAGATCTGTGCCCCCCGATGCATGCTAGAGCCAGGGCTGACTGGGACAGGGACCTACCTGAACCGCTCACTGATGATCAGTGGGAGATGGCATGTATGCAAACGGAACGTGTCTCTGGCAGCAGCAGGCTTCGCTTGCTGCACTTCAAATTCTTGCACAGACTCAACCACACACCTGATCGATTACACAAGATAGGATTACGGGAAGATGATAGATGCCTCCGCTGCAAGCAGAGTCCCGCAGATTTCATGCACTTGGCTTGGAACTGCCCCAAAGTGGCTAAATACTGGGGGGAGGTTTTCGCAGGGCTCTCTGATATGTTAGGACTCACCATTGAACCTCTCCCTACAACGGCCTTACTGGGTCTAATCGCAGACATTAACACCCCACACAGGAAATTTCTTCTAATGGGCATACTACTGGCACGACGCCAAGTGGCGTGTCGTTGGGGCAGGGGAAGGGCACCCAAGTTCAAGGGGTGGTTACACGACATGGTTACATGGCAGGAAAACGTACACACTAATGCGGAACAGATGCCATTGAAGTCTAGGCCTAAGGACATTTGGGGCCCGCTACTTGCCTATCTCAGAGCGCATCAAGAGGAGGAGGAAGTGGATCTACCGGAGACGGATGGGGTGGCGCAGGTATAGACCGCCGATCAGCCGCAGCCGTCTCGGGGCTCATATGATGTTTGTTTATCTTGATCCCACCTGCCACAGGACACTTGCATTCTATAGTATGTCCAATATTAGACTATGCATGATGATGATATCTTAATTTGTAAAATTTGGCTCTATGCTTGACTCACGATGACGCTATGAATAATAGGATAGTTTGGGAAAGTTGGGGGGGAAAGGGGAGGGAGGGGTATTGTTGGGAAGGGGACGTCTGGGGTTTGAGAGTTTTGATAATGTACCACACTGCAGACTGATTTCTCTATGAGATGTGTGTAATTTGAGACAAATGGAAAAGCTTGAATAAATAAAATAAAATAAAAAAATAAAAAATACTCTTGCACTGCATTTTATTACAATATTAGTAATGTTTCATACCTACCTGTGCTGTGAAATTAAAAAACAATATAAAAGTATGAAAGTGAAAAACACAAAAACAGATGCACCTAAGAAGAAAGGTTATATAAGTTGTTACGGTACAGCTCTCGTTTGCACTTTCAAAAATAGCCTTTTTGTAATGATACATATTTTTGGGGTTGCAGTTCGTTTAGTGTCCTTGTTAATTTCTTTCCTGTACTTGCTCCTGCTTCAGCATTGGTGTGCTTCATCTGGTGAGATCCTCAATGTGTCTTTAGTGTGAGGGCTTTCCACAGATGGGTTGACTCTGTTGTTCTCTGCTTGTTTCCTTTGGTCTTGTTTGAATCCTGGTGCTTGCAGCATATGATGGCTGTTATGTTCCACACTTGGGGGTAGCGTGGGCCTCGCTACGGCCTACAGGTTAGCGCAGGGGCAGGGCACGCAGCTGCCAGTGACACACACTGACACTAGTGTACTGGTCGGAAGTGACGTCCTCGAGCGGGCGTCCTTCTTTTATTCTACCCCGCAGGCCACGCCTGGCCTGCGGATGTAGGGATGCGTGTGTGCGTGCAGCAACTAGACCGCTGCTGGCATTGCATCTCTATCCAACTATATATTTTTTCTTTTCCTTTAAGTAACAAGATAAACAGTCCTAGATTGCAAACATTTATGTTACAACAGAATGCCTGAGTACTTGCGTGTCCCTTGATGGCAACTTCAGGGTCTCAGCTGACAGGCATAGTCTTTTAACTTCTGACTTGGTGGTGGGTTGGGCCGCAGGTTGTAGCGCTGGGATTTGGCCCGCCCATCTTCGACATCTTGGTAAGTGTTTCTGGTCATGACAGGCGGTGGTTGCAACACTGACGCAGGTTCAGGTCCCTCTACTTGGTTTCCCATCGGTGCATTGCCTTCATCATCGGGAGTGGTCGTCGCATTTGAGTCATTCTGCCCTTCACCCCCTTCTGAGCATTGTCTATCCTCTGGCGGTATGGCCTTGAACCAAGAGACGTTCCTTGATACTTCCTCTTCCCCTTTTTGAGCTGTGACCATGGTGCCTCTTGTAGACGTTACTGTCCA
This sequence comes from Lissotriton vulgaris, assembly GCF_964263255.1. Classification (NCBI taxonomy): domain Eukaryota; kingdom Metazoa; phylum Chordata; class Amphibia; order Caudata; family Salamandridae; genus Lissotriton; species Lissotriton vulgaris. The sequence continues at coordinate 28,417 of NW_028245063.1, forward strand.
GGTGCCCGGCTCATATCGAGTTTGGAATTTTCCCCCAGGGCGTCTGTTACGTATGATCACTCGGGTCCCCGTACTTATTCTTCTAGGGGTGGCCCTTCTCCGGCGGCTGGCGCGTTGGTTCCCTTGCCTTCTCCGTTCCTGTGCTTCATCAATGGCGGCCGGAGACGGTGTCCACCCCGGGGCATTGGGAAGAAGATCTCTTCGTGGTCCTTGGAACATGAGGGTCCAAGGGCTGCTCTGCGTGGTGCAGTGAGGGGTTCCCCGGTATTCCCGCAGGAATTCGTGTAGTCTCTGCTCTGGGTTGGCCTGTTCTACCATCGCTATCCGAAACACTTTGTTTAAGGTCCTCATGAATCTTTCAACGTCTCCATTTGCTTGGGGCCACTGAGGCGTGATGCGGCGGTGCTGGATTCCTCTTTGCCGGAGAAAAGTGGCAAACTTGGCCCCCTGGAAGGGTGGTCCATTGTCGCTCCGTATCTCAGACGGATATCTGAACATGGAGAACATTTTTTCAAGTGCCGGTCCCACGTGTGTGAACGCAGTGGAGGCCACCTTCTCTACTAGTGGATACTTCGAGTAGGAGTCGATGGCTACTAGCGTGTGCCCTTCCCCTGGAAAACTCCCGAAGTCTATGCTGATCTTGGTCCAGGGAGATGTACAGGCCTCCTCAGTGATCACGGGTAGGGGTCTTTCATGGTCACTTGTCAGCTGGCAGGCCATGCAGTTCCTCACATATTCCTCCACCATGCTCTGTAATTCCGGGAACCATACTTTTTCCTTCATGCGTGCCTTCATCTTCGTCGTACCTTGGTGGCCCCCAGGAGCAAGTTGAACTGCCCTGTGCTTCAGGCTCTGTGGGATGACTAGACGTGATCCTCTCAGCAATATTCCTTCTTCCGTAGCGCTCAGTTCGTGTCGAATTCACCACATTTTCGGGAGAGATTCTCTGTCTCCCGCTGACCAGGAGTCGGGTGGACGAAGGTAATTCGTCCATGAGCCTTCTTGAACCGCCTGTAGTGACCGGAGGTAGACATCGTCGGCAGCGGCTGCTTCCTTCACCTCGTCTATTGTCATGCTTTTCGGTCACGACGTGAGTGCCACCCATTGAGCGTATTCCTCGCAGTCCTCATCCACTGACTCTGGTTCCGGCAGGGATGGATGTCGCGATAAGAAGTCCGCCGGGTTTTTGGCCCCCGGCCGATATACGACCTCCATTTCATATGGTTGAAGTTGTATCACCCACCGTTCTATGTGAGGTGGCGGGTGTGGAGCAGTCCCCTTGAAAAGGGACACCAGAGGTTGGTGGTTGGTTACCATGACAAAAGGATGTCCTCGCAGGTAGAGATGGAAATGGCCACAGGCCCACTTAATAGCTAGCGCCTTCCTCTCGATCTGGGCATACCTGCTTTCGGTTGGGGTGAGTGCTTTGCTTGTGAACGCTAACACTGTCCACTGGCCGGGTGCGTGTTCTTGGGTCAGCACCGCACCGAGGCCTACCGGGCTGGCATCCACTAGTACCTCCGTACGCTTTGTGGGGTCAAAGTATGATTAGGTGGCTTTCTCCAAGAGGGCGTCCTTGATCCCCTGAAATGCTCCGTTCTCCTTCGGGCCCCACTGCCAGATGGCATCCGCCTTGGTCAGCGCTTGCAGGGGTTCACTCCAGGTGGCGAGGCCCGGTATGAACCGGCCACAATACGAAGCCATCCCGAGAAAACTTCTTATGTCCGTCGGGGATATTGGTGCTAGGGCGTCTTTGGTGGCCTTGGATTTTTTCGGGTCTACATGAATGCCCTCCTGATTGAAAATGTATCCAAAAAATTCTATGGAGGCCTGGAAAAATTGACACTTTTCCTTATGGAGTGTGGCTCCATGGGCACTCAGTCTCTTCAAGACATCCCGGAGGTGTTTATGGTGTCCCGACGCGGTGGCAGAGTGGATCAGGATGTCATCGCTGATATTTATTACCCCAGGCAGCCCAGAAAGGAATTCTCTAATGGTGTTCTGGAACACCTCGGCCACTGAGGAGATGCCGAAGTTCAGCCGCTTGTAGCATCGTAGGCCAAGGTGGGTGCTGAAGGTGGTGATGAAACGACTTTCCTCTGCTAACGGTAGTTGGTGGTATCCAGCGTTCAGGTCAATCTTTGAAAACCATTTCGAACCATTCACATCAGAAATAATATCGTCCATAGAGGGGGTCATGTGCCTCTCTCTCTGGATCGCGGCGTTCGGCAGTCGCATATCAATGCACAGGCAGACTTCGCCTGTTTAGGTTTCTCCACAATAACCCTTGGTGATACCCATGGGGTGGGCCCAGTAACTTTCTCTATGACACCCAACCTCTCCAGTTTCTCAAGTTCTTTCTCCACCAGTGGGCGTAGGTGAAACGGTATCCGACGGTGTCGCAGGGCGGTGGGGGTGACAGACCTGTGGATATGTAGTTTGATTGGGTCACATTTTATGCAGCCCAGGCCCCTAAATAGTTAGGGAAATCATCCCAGCAGCTCGTCAACCTGATGTGCTCTGATGCGGTTGGCAAATGCTATTAGCTTTAGATCTTCGGCGGTGTGGCTGCTTAACAGAGTGTCAGCCTCCCGGTTGATTATGTGAATTGTCGCCATCACCTCTAACTCGTCTGCCTGGATAGGTATTGTGATCTTTCCTTTGAGGGGTAGTGGTGTATCTGCCCCGTATGCAAATATTCTCGTTTTGGACGGCAGTATTTGGGGGCGCGGGCGTAGTTTCTTGAATTGCTGCAGCCCCATTACATTCACAGTGGCTCCCGTGTCGATTGTTGCCTTGACTTCGTTTCCCGTCATCTGTACGATGCACGTCGGCTGTGGTCGCCGCCGCTGCTTGAGTTCCCGCGCAAATGAGATGACGTAGGCCTCTTCGTCCTCAGAATCCGATTCATCATCTACCGTGGGTAGATATCTTTCTGCCTTCGATAGTTCAGCTAGTGATAGTTGGCGAACGGCTTTGGTAGGTGTTCGTGGTTTCTTGAACGTCTTGGATGTGTTCCTCCGTCGGCACACCGTCGCGAAGTGATTTGGAATCCCGCAGTTGGAGCAGGTTTTTCCTTGGGCTGGGCAGTGTTTGGCCGCGTGGGGCTCATGTCCGCAATATTCACACTGTGTCCGGGACTGGTCTTTCCGGTATTCTCTCTGGGGTGGCCCACGTGGCTGAGTCCTCACTGCATCTGCCCGCTCACTCTTGACGGCTTCTGCCTTGACTTGGGGTTTGTGGAGGGCTTGTTCCATGGCGGTGGCCCTGACATTCGAGAGGTCATGGGACCTGGCCAAGATTAATATATCTTCTAGTGAGATTCCTGGTTTGCGCAGTATCGACCCTCTCAGCGCCTTGTCTCGACACCCTTGTATGATCTGTCTCCGAATGGCTTTTGGTTGATCCTCGTCAGTGCAGGAACTGGCTAGTTCCCTGATGCGAGCATAGAACTGGTCCATGGTCTCGCCTTGCCTCTGGCGTGCCTGTCCTAATTTGAATACTTCAAAGTCCAGGTTCAACTGTGGGTCAAAATAACCGTTGAGGGCAGCCACCGCAGCATTATAATCACCCGCCGCACCCGTGTTAGGCAAGTGTTTGAACAGTCTGAATATCTCATCCCCTGCATAGTGTAATAGGAGCGACCTCTTCACTGCATTGTCTGTCTCTCTTGTGACTACAAAGTAGTTTTCCAGTCTCTCCAGCCATATCTTCCACCTCGGTGATGCTGTGAACGGGTCCTCCATTTCGCTGAATGGTGGTAAGACCCCAGATGCGGCGTGTTGGAATGGGATGTTGATGGTGGCTGCTGGCGCCTCTTCGTCTGCCATGTCTGTGCGTGTACCAGGCGATCGTAATTCCCCCTTGCGCCTAACCCGCGGCGCCACGTGGCAGCTGGGCGGCCTACCTCGGTTCCGCCGAGCGTGCTGCAGGCTTCTAGTGGCGTTGGGTGATGGGTCTGCGTCGGGGACCTTCCTCTGGTCCCAATACTGCTTACACTCCCTCCAGGACGCCACAGATGACTCCAGGACCCGTTTTCTGCGACTCACGCGCAATGCGTGAGCATCGGCAGGGTGTTGCGCGTATGGGCGGCTCACGCGGGATGCATAAGAAATGGCTCTGCCTCACACCTCTGGTCCAGTACCGCTCTCCGCTGCACCGCGACTCACGGGCAGCCACAGGAGTCTTCAGGCGCCCCAGCGTGGATAGGCAGGGGAGGACACGCAGGTGCGGGCAATGCCGCTGCAGCAGGAAGGCACGCAGTGGGGCCGCGGAAAAGAGCAGGCTGCTCCGCTGCGGACACCGGTGCACTGGCGAGGGTTGGGCCCCCTCCGCTCGTCGCCAATGTTATGTTCCACACTTGGGGGTAGCGTGGGCCTCGCTACGGCCTACAGGTTAGCGCAGGGGCAGGGCGCGCAGCTGCCTGTAACCCACACCGACACTAGTGTACTGGTCGGAAGTGACGTCCTCGAGCGGGCATCCTTCTTTTATTCCACCCCGCAGGCCACGCCTGGCCTGCGGATGTAGGGATGCGTGTGTGCGTGCAGCAACTAGACCGCTGCTGGCATTACAATGGCCTCTACAGTGTCACGCCAGGAGAGGGACAACTTCCCTCGTGCACGCTTTTTACACCAGAAAATGTAGAAGGGAGAGGAGGAACCAACCCTACAGGGCAACAGTGCACATACAAGCGAAGCACCTCCTGGGGAGTAGGAAGGAAGGGTTTGCAGCAACTCAGGAAGCTGAAAGGAACCGTGAGACCTCAGCCATCACTTCTGGGTGCCACAATGCCATTTCCTTACCCCCTACCACATTGTGATGGCTGCACAAAGGAACCTATTGCTCCCACAGCAACAGCTCTACTAACATTGGAATCTAGTATTAACAGACTAGGCTACTCCTGGGGACTTCTAAATGAAGAAGGGGGCACCCTAAATTGACAAAGCAGCTTTTTGCAGTGTGCATGCATACAAATGTATGTATGTATGTAAATGTATTGCGATTTATATAGCGCACGTATCACCCGAAGGCATCAAGGCGCTTGCTTAGGGAACCCGTCCTGGTATTCCCCTGTGAGATACCCCGGCAGGGTATCCGCAAGGTGAAAGCCAGGCATCCCGCCGCGAGGGGCCGTTGTGGAGATTAAGCAAGCTATTGCCCAGAGTCACAGAGTGTGAACCCGCGAATCGAGTAGGCACCGGAGCGAGAATTGTCGAGTCCATGGACATTTTAGGACTCAAGACCCCGCCAAGCCGGGAATTGAACCCTGGTCCCGGGCTGACTTCTGCTTCCAGGTCTGCCTCCTCTAACCAGTGAGCCACACTTCTCCACACAAATGCACACAACATACAGGCTCACAGAGCAAGGCAGCTAAAGGCTCTCAGTGTACATTCATACATGCAGCTCTGCACACACACCACTTCCATGTAGACAAGTCAACAGAATAGCATGCTTAGGGAAAGTAACATCAGATGGGATGTCACAAGGCTGTCAACACCCATCCCGGAAAAACATGGCAGGAAATGACCTCAGATGAAATTTGTTCTTGATGACATCACAGGACGGGACATCACTGACAAAAGCCTTATCATAACTGCAAGTTTCATAAAGTAGCTAGAAAGCAGATCAAAGTGCAATTTACTTTCCAACTGTTGGGTACTGCAGTGATATGCCAGGGGCAGCTTAATCACTTGCCTGACAGCCATGGACTGCCCAAGTAGAATCTCAAATGCAGGATTAGAAAATGAAATTACCAGGTGCGTTTCAAATGCCCGGGCTTAACCATGAATTTCTCAGGCACTGCCTCACTTGCCCATTAACAAACTCAGGTGCCCAGTTGTAGTCTCCAAGTGCTGAATTGCTCTCCTCAAAGGCTTTAAGTGGTCAGAAAACACCTCAAATACATAGACAAAGCCTTTCAAGCACAGAAAGAAGTTTCAAATACTCAGGCACACATCAGCATCTCGTTTGGCTCGCACCATGAAGTGATATCCTACTATTGAGACATGTTCAGAGCTTTCATAATATATGTCTGTTCTGGGACAGGAAATGCTGTTACACCACTGACAGAACAAGAGAAATTGTACATTGCATTTCAGTCTTGAATAGCCTCATGCAACTACAGATTCGACTTATGCACTGGCCTCCAAATACAAATAGAACTGAAGAGTCTAACAGAGTACCTCGAAGCCAGGTCATATCACGCATCTGTACTGCAGCCCTGACATTTCCACAGGGCGTTAATAGTGCACCTCTACCCTGATGTACATAGCGTCTTTGTATCCCAGTACTGAAACAGCCACAAGGCTCTTAGTAATATATACCGGTATATCAGGTGGAAACATCAACTGAGCACCTACAGCGCACCCCCTGATTTGCAGTGCACCCTCGTGTCTCACTAAAGAAGCAAACATTGCTTTTATAATGTATTTGTAATGCCCTGATGTCCCTCTGTTGAGATAAAAAACATTTGCAATGCAATAGTTCTCGCATTTGCGAGAGTTTCAGCAATTGGCATTGTAAATGACAACACGTTTTATTTATGTGTTGTTTTTAAAACAGATAGATAAATAAAAGGCATTGTCATTTACAATGCCAAAAGCTTAAACTCTCGCAAATGCGAGACCTTTTGCATTGTAAAAGCGCCGCATGCCGCAGTTTCACATTAATAGCGGCAGTGCACCTTGCTTTAGACGCGGCTCGTCTAAAGAAAGGAGCACAGCCGCCATTAACATGAAAGTGCGGCATGGGGTACTTGTAAACAAATAAAAAAGTGCAGAAAATGTTACAAAAACCCTATGTAGCCGCGTTCTGCACCACAAATAAAACAAAGGGGCGTCTGCCACTGTATCAGCGTGGCGTGTCGTGCTATGAAAAATAAATAAATAAAGCATTGTGGGAGAGCGTGGGAGAGCATGTCCTGCTTGCAACAGCAGGCAGGTAAAAACATTTTACAAAATAGTGCTCAGAGGCTGTAATTAAAGCCTACCGAGTAACAACACATGTAACAGGGTGTCCTCATGGGAGGTTACAAAATGACACAAGGCGGTACTAAGGAAAAACTACTAAGCCTATTGACCAATGAAATGCCACAATTTACAAAGGACAATGACACATGCCAATGAAAAATATGGGCGTAGCTTCAAGTCCATACCTGAATACAGCATGCCTCCCAGCGAAGCGCATGCACTGCCCAGACTCGACCTAAAAAACATGACTGATTGGAATGCTTGCTCTTAGGACAGAAACGTCCTCTCTGTGATTGGAGACATTTACCCTTGCCCTGAGTGCCCCACTGTGCTGCTGTTTGGATCCCTAATGTTGATTTTTTTGTCATAGGCAAACATGAATCATGCATGTGTGCCATTATATAGGCCTGTCTCATGGATTGCAGTCTTATTAGACCTGAAGGGGTGCCTAACCGGTATGCTGTGCAGTGCAAGTAAAATGAGAGCATGTGCTGGGTGTATGTGTACGTGCGAAAATTACTATGCATGATGATTGAAATGTTGTGCACTGCACACAGGGTAAATATGTGTGTGTTTGTAATTAGCACACCTTGGTGAAACATAGAAAAGCTTACCTGCTGAACAGTGCGTGCAGACAGAGTGTGTGTGCTGAATGCATGTGTACATGTAAGGGTACATACAATGCATGGAGGTACTAATGCTGGACAGTGACTGTGCTGTGAATGTACACTGAACAAGTGTGCCTGCAGTGGTACATTAAACAGAGGACCCTAGGTTCCATTTTGGGAAGCCCAGGCCTGCCGTGGAAGACATGAGGCGGAGAGCAATCCCTACAGGCGGATTTGTGTATTGCTGTATTCGTTTATTGCTGTATTCCTGTGAGCTGGGTGGGGACACACACTGGAAAGAAAAAAGAAAAGCCTCCCTTTACACTCCAAAAGACTGCTCTTTGATTAAGTGATTGCTCATAAGGACTGGGCCTGGACACATCTCAGAAAGGGATATGGGGCTGATAAGGGAATCATAAAGAGTAGGGATGGGGGTCTGGGATTAACCATTTGTTGCACATATCACTGTGGCTGACATCCAGGTGTGAACTCTGGTCACTCCCATGAATTCTGTTGTGAGACAATCAGCTTTGGAGTCTTGCCTGCTGTGACAGACAGTCTTTCATGAGGAAAGCAGAAAAAGAGAAGTGTCCACTTCAAAAGAAGCACAACCTCAACATAAACTACAAATTACATTTTGGTGTCTGGAAATGGACTATATGAAGGGAAGTTTGCGACCCCAAAATCTGTCACTGCCAGACGGGCTGTGTGAGAAGGATGCATGCTAATATCCTTGCTGAGTGAGGGGACATCACCCATGGCAGCAAGATCACCTGCCTGAGAGCCTGCAGCAAAGGCGCCTGCCTGTTTGCCAAGACCAAAGTTCCCTGTGAGGAAGAGGAGAGGCTTGTAAGGAGCAAGGTCCAGACGGGAGCCCTGTGAGAGGATTCTCTGAGTGAGGTAGCTGTGCGACTCTCATATGCCAAGAGAGGGCTACTGGAGACTAAGCGATGAGTGAAACACATACCGCTCTGCTACGGTGACCCCGTATGCCAGAGATGGCTACCAGTAAAGTTACCACTGCTGACTTGCTGGAACCCGTGACTGTTTTAATGTGGGTGTTTGCACCATGAAAGTCTGTGCCTGTGTTGCCCAACTACTGCGAAACCCTGTATGGCAGGAGGGGCTGCCAGTGACAATGTGCCAAAGGTTTTGAAGTGCTACCTGAAGGAGAGAATAAAGATACGTTCGGCGGGTTGGACCCACAATGTGAGGGAACTGCACCTGACTGACCTGAATACTGCAGAGGACGCTGGGGACAATGTTGATCCCTCACTAGGCACCAGTCGGGAGCAAAGAAAGGATTCCCCCCCTCACATCGTTGGATAACGCCAACTTACCACATCTTTGTAAGCTGGGAGCGGCTCCAACAATTAAGAAAGACTCTGGCAGCACCGCTTACAAGAGAGAGCCTGTCCAGCCCAACTTCTCCAAACTGAGCAGGACTTGCCGTGCTCATTCCCAGGCCACTCGCTGTTCCACTGAACTCCTCCATGCTGTGAAAGCAGGTAATACGTGAACTGGGCCAGTTAGGCTACGGGACACTCGCTGCCAACAGTGCTGTGGCACTACAGACACTTTGGACTTAAATCCTTAAGAGTCAAATGGGGAACTCTTGAGTACAGCTTAATAGTGTGAATTCCCTGGAAGTGGCCACCAGTTAATGGGGAATACCCCACAAACTTGTTACATGAAGGAGTTTGGGATAGGGATTTGCCTGACAACTACTAGAGCCCCGACCTCAAGGGGGATTGTGTTGTTGCTTCTGAATGTTGCATTCCTTTGCATGTGAAAAGTTAGAAATAAAATACTTATTTTATTTGTATAAAAGAAAGTATTTTCCTGGACATTGGTTTATTGTTCGTACTGTGTGCACTTTGAGCTATGAGTCATGTTCACTGACCTGCATCTACCCGATACCCCCTCCCCCGGGGAGCCGTGACTGCTTGACCACATCTACCACTGAAAGCCGAGTGTAAAAGGGGTACTTCGTACTGCTGCTCGGGACCCCTAGTAGGTTGGGCCCATGGACATCAGGAGTAAAAGGCCTCATCTACCACGGTTAGGCCCAGTAGCCTCTGCATGCACCATGGCCCTCTGAAAGGGGTTCAGACACTTGTATTAATCTTAGACACTGGTAATTATTGTGGGTTTTGCTATTCAGTGTATTTAGTTGTTTTGCTCACTGTGCCTCTATAGTTAAGAACGCATATATGCAAATCTAGGGCGTGCTCCAATGATGACCGTCCAGTCTGAATTCGTTTCATGAGCTCCATATTGGCTGCCAGTTAAACCAATTTATCAAAGTATTTGGCGAGGTTCATCCTCCCCCTCCCCAGAAGGACCCACATCACACCCCACATCAATAAGCTACACTGGCTCCCGATCCAGAAGAGATGCCAGTTCTGGCTGTTGACGCTTGCCAGCCTCTCTCCCTCGCAAACACCCTCCGGATCAGTGGAAGTCACAGCAGAGGATGCCCCTTCTCTCACCTGGTGCTCTGCCCCTGCAACTCATGACTGCCTCTTTGCTCCAGCACTTCAGGAAAGGCTGTTTGAATGAGCAGATGACCACCAAGCAATTAGCCACTCTAGTGCCTTGAGACCCTTAGGGTGGTTTGCTGCACTTTGTAAATCTTTGATTGATTTATTGATGTTGTGGTGCATTTAAGGTCTGCTATTATACTGAATTAATAGTTACTATATCTGAATGAAGTTTGATCTTTGAGCATTATTCCCCAAAGGATCGTTGCAGTGTTAAGTTGGGTATTGAAGTAATGGAATGGTGGAGTCGAACCAGGCATTGTGGAATTACCTGTATGAACTACGGAGAAGCTCATTAAAAATTAGGCACTAAATTGTGGTGTTATTTAAGCCTTAATTGGTCTACATTGCAGAAGTAACTTAGAGAAATGATGAGAGATATGCTGGAGACTGCTGTTCTTGGGGGGGAAACAACCCATTTGTGGTAACCTTTGCATGTGGTTCATGGTTGTGCAGGCTGTAATGTTCTATGGATTGTTTGGGACATAAATAGGTGGAATGTTCTATGGTCTGTGGATTTATTGTTTTGGCCATTATGATCTCAGAGGGGGCGGCTTCTGTTGTATAACCAGTTAAACTTGAATAAACGCATCTTTATTCATACACAAGCGACCAGAGTATCTTTATCTTCATCCCTCACAGCATCTGTGTACAGTCATTCTTTAATGTACCTCAACATTGGTTGATTTATGTCTCAACGAGTTTTGGCCATACTTTTCAAATCCATCTTTAAATTAGTGGATCTATCTCCTCAATAATCATATCTCTCACCTAGGACACACTAGACAATGGTGACTACTTTCTTTATTTTTCTCAATATCCATGAATTATTTTAATTTGTTGGTTTTATTCCTCAATATCCCCAGCATTTTCCCTCCACCTTCATTTCAGCCATTTATAGGTGACCAACCAATGGAATGGGAAACCCGAGAAGCTGTATTCTTAGCACATGTAAAAGTTTTGGATGTGGACTCATGTTCACCCAAAAATAAATTATCCCTTCTGAAACCTTGCCTTGGGGAGTGGTTTGAAAGATTTCAAGAACTTGCCTATTTTAAAAAGACCTGGAAACACTGATGCATATCAAACAAATGGCTTTCAAAAGAATTATGTAATTATTGAACTAAATAAATTCTATTCACGAAGATGGGGGGATAAATCCATTCAAGATGATGTATCTGTACTAAGATCCCTAGCATCTATTTGTGATTTTGAGCACATAAATTATAAACAGATGTTCCGTGATCAGATTTTTATGGCAACCAATAACTAAAAAGAACGGGACAGAATATTGGTCAGTGTGGCTATAACTCTTCATGCAGCTTTTGACATAGCTAAGGGGACCGAACGTTCAGAATGTTTTGTCAAGTCATTAGAGGTGACCTTAAATTAAATGTTAGTGCCATATCAGGAGCAGTTATCACGATCGGTTCAGAAAAAAATACCAGTACATGGGAGGAGAAAAAGAAACCGCTCTAGTCTGCTTCAGGTGTGGTGGTCAGTCTCAATTCGGAGACTCCAAAATGTCTCCTTTTCTCGACAGAAAAACAAAAAATTTTAAAAAGGTCATTTCAATAGGGTATGTCGAAACTCTGGGCTTCGAAGGATGACCTTGGTAATGGAAGATAATGACAAAAGTGTTTAGTCTGATCCTTGTCATGGTCCTAATCTAGCCACGAAATGTCTGTTACCATAGAGTTGGATATGTTTGTGGCTATTTAAAAGATCTATTTGTTTTGGTATTCAGTGAGTGACACACTTGGTAAATTTAAAGGTTTTAGGCATTGCATATTTATGAAAGAAAATGCAGTACCTGTAAAACACCAGGTAAGAAATTAACCCTTAACATGCAGAAATAAATAGAATGAAATACACTCTAGAGATGCATCTAGTGATAAATTTAAAAGATGCTGGAATTCACCTCTGATGGGGCATTTTGAGACAAGGTGATTGGATGGCAAGGATATATCTGAAAGATGCTTACATGACAGTAACCATCTGGGAATCTCACAAATGGTTTCTACATTTTCATTAGAATGATCATATTTGGGAATTTTCCAGTTTGCCATTTGGGTTGTCTTCAGCCCCGTGGTGCTTTACAAAGCTCCTCAAATCAGTAGAAGCATATATAAGGATCACTGATGGTAGAAAGATAGTATACCTGGAAGATATGGTTTTCACAGCACAAGACAAAGAGATGCTGCAGGCTCAGATGTCGTTTGGGGTTTCCTATTGCAGGATACGGGATTTGTTATAAATTAGAAAAAGAATCTGTGCAGGTGCCATCGCAGTTTTTTGAATTCCTTGGGTTCATGATGGAATCTATACAGAATCTTTTGAAGCTTCCAAAAAAGAAAATTACTATGTTAAAGAAAAAGATACAGAAGTTGTTGGCCCAAACACAGATAATGCTTAGAGATCTGTTCAACATAGTAAGATGGTTATCTACTATGATTCAGGCAATCTTCCCCAGACCACTGCATTATTGGGCATTGCAGTGGTTGAAAATACTGCACCTAAATAAAGCCTGTTATATGAAGATGGGGTATCATGGTTGGAGGATGCCAGGGTACAGCTGGAATGGCGGTTAGTACACATGGGAGCTGGCCAGGCGGTATTTGGGATCATCCCAGAAATAATGATAGTCTTGTTTGCTAGTCAACTGGGCTGAGGAGCATGTTACGGCCTTGTGTCAAACCCAGGCCCCTGGTCAGAATAAGGAGTGAGTCTGCACAACAACAACTTTATGAAATGATTGGCATACGCTTTTGCAAAGGACAGATTGCACTGTTGTATTCTGCTGAGAATGGACAACAGCCCAGCAGTGCACTATATAAACTGGTAGGGGGAGTGTGATTCAAAATGCTGATGGGACTGGCAAAAGGATTCTGTCCCTTCTGCCTGGATTGTCAGATTGCATTGATTGTGGAGTATCTACCGAGCCTTTATAATGAAATCGGAATAACATAATAGATTGGGAATATCAACATGTTATCAATCTCAGCACCTGGAAACTGAAGTCAACATTAGTTAAGGCATTGCCGGGTAGGTGTGGTGGGTGTCATTTGTAATTATTTGTGTCCAGACTAATTTGCCTGAGAGAGAAGAGTATCAGTTGGAGGTCTGATCCCGAAGTGGTGGAAACAGGCGCTTTCCTTCAGTGGTGCGGTCCTCAAATGAATTCTGCATTCCACTCTTTCTGGATGATTCTGAAGGTAGTAGTACTGTGAGTCAGGAGACAGGATGCAGACTTGATTTTAATTATGCCATGTTGGCCGACTTGTGTGTGTGTGTGGTATCCGGATGTAAGATCGCTGAGTGCAGCCTCCAGTAATCTATTTTAGCATACAATCTACTCCTGCCGGTGAACCTTCCAAAGACATTCATTGCATGGTAGAGACATGTGCTACGTGGGATAGCTGGTGTACGGACAGGGTGTGCATTGCACTTCAGCTACTGTTGTTTCTATTTTGAATTTTTTTCTCTGACTTAGCCCAACAAGGCATGACATAAAATAGTGAGTTTCTAATATGTCGGCGATTTGGGCAAGTCATATTTAGAAGGATGGTGCTCCAGTGAAGGAACATCATTTAGTATGTAGGTTATGAAAGCAGAACAAAACGCAAATCGCTCCACCGCCCTAATATGAGCACTTTTGAGATGTCAACAATGTTTCTGAATAGTTCTTAGCATTGGAAAACAAAGCAGATGCACCATTTAAGGAGTTATCGGGTAAGTTGGTGATGTTTTTGTGTTTAATATCTTGTAGAAGAGTGTTGTATGTTAGATCATTAGATGTGGTGTTGTTGGATGCTCTTTTTCTCCGGAAGGGGTTACATTTGTGCTCTCCAGAAGGACTAAAACGGATTCCAGATTGGTTTCCTACCCAGCTTTCTCAGCAAATGAGAAATTGTGCATGGTAAAATGTAAAGAGAATATGAAAGGAGAACTGAGAGTTTGAAGCCTAAGGGAGTTAGGCAATTGTGCTAGCCCTGAAACCACCACGTTAATCCGAAGAATCACCCACTATCACAAGATGGGTCACTTGGGTGAAATAGCAAGCTGGCATCGATATAGCTCAGTTTGGGGCTCATTCTGTTAGAGACGTAATGGACCCAAAAGCTTTCCAGGTAGGTGCAGGCTTAAAGAATATAATGAAGGTGGCAAACTTTCAAGAGAATCTGTTTTTAAAGAATTTTCATTTTAATACAGGGAACCTCTTAGTTTAGCTTTAAAATCGCATTATAGGAGCCTCTGTGTCCTCACACAGAATAGAGATTTTCTAAGCAACGTAAAAGAAAGTCTGGATTCTGTTAGGCAAAAAGGCAAATATTATCCCACCCTTCTGAAAAATAGGGGGAGATATTAAGTGATATTTTCAATGGGGGTTTATTTGTATCATGGCGAAGGATGTTTGCATGTCTGCATTTTATCCTGATACGTCCCAGATACGGTCATTGTATATGTGGGTTTGGTGAGGTGAAACTCAGTTGATGTAGAATAAGAGAAACTGAGGTGGTTTAAGAATGAGAGTAATAACAAGGAATTGTGACTTCATCAAAGAAAAGAGGAAAAGGAAGGGCCAATCAAGGATGTTATGGATTGATGGACCCTTCCTATTGGTTGTAGTATGTTGTTTGGGTTTACTACAGAATCCATGGGAGCTGTTGTTTGTTTACTGAAGCGTTAGGGAAGCATAAGTCTGATGAGTAGTAAAGCTAAATCTCACATCTGTATGATTAACAAAATCCACACTTTCTTTTATGTTCCTTAGAAAATCTCTATTCAGTTCTTCCTTTATCATCAGACTGGCAAGGATCCCTAGTGCAAACATCTGCAAGCACTTGAGGTAGCCGTGCTGATCCTAATAGTCATCAGTTCAGCGAAAGAGCAGAGCGTTGATGTCAGCAGAATGCCAGCTCTGTAACTAAACTTGGAAGAAGTAAAATCTGCATAATTCATCAAGCTTTCAAGTACAGCATCAACCATGTACTGAGGGAGTGCATGGCATGTCTCACATGCCACCAGTCAAGTTACAGGATGTTCAGAATGAATAGGAAATGGGTAGCAGCCAAAAATAAAGAAAAACAATTAGCAGCATCTGAGGAGATGTAGGACCTAGAGATAAATGAATATTTCAGCTCGAAGTAGCATTAGAAAGTGACATTTTAATAAGGGTGCTGCACACCACTCCTAAACTGGAGGTATGTCCAGTTAGATTTCTCAAGCCCCCAGAGTTTTAGGAGAAAGGGAAACCAAGCAGGTATCGCACACCACTCGCTAAGGGCTATGCAACTAAGGGAGTAAGGATGTTTGGAAGACGACAGACTTGCCAGATGAGAACCTCAGGGAATAAGAGGAGCCTACTCCTTTTCAATCCTACCAAGTTAGAACACACACCATAGGTAATTGGATTAGTAGGTATTCTTTAAATCCCTAATCTCAGAGGTCGGAGTGCATAAAGAAAAGTGTAGGGACTGTAATCAGGAGTACAAAGGGGAAGTGTCCATCTAGTGTGGGGGCAAGGTCAGAGACACGGCTAACAAATTACAAAATATTCTCTCAATAATTTTGTTACCCTTTGACCTACAGATAACTGCATATAGTATATGATCCCCACATCCCAAATGAAAAATAAATGCAGCTTAAATTCATATGTAAAATGCATTTTTCTGGTAGGACAGTTCGCATGGTTAATGTGATCACTTCGAATATCTGTGGGTGGACCAGACGGACACTGATTTGAATCCTGATCAGTGCCTTGGGGAAGTATTGACATGTATTTCTAGGGCCCAAGATGTACAAGTCTAAGACAGAATGCACAGAGAACTAAGTAAATCACTAGTTTAACCCCTCCCATGCTGGTGACGGAACCGCTCCATCACCAGCCACGGACGCGCTGTGCAGATGACGGAGCGGTTCCGTCACGGCCCGCTCGGCACGCCTGCGCTGGACGTTCTGTTGAGCGGGCGGGGCCGTGACTGAACCGCTCCGTCATCAGCACAGCACACCCGAGGCTCGTGACGGAGCGGTTCCGTCACGAGCATGGGAGCGCCGCGTGCCCCCCCCCCACCCACCTAGCGCTGCGGCAGAGTTGCCGCCACATCGAAGGGGTTAAAACATGTATTACAAACAGTATAAGATGTTACACACAAGCTTCGCAAAATGTGCAAAATGTTTTGTATAAATGCTCACAGTGCTTTTAAAAGGTATGTTATTAGCAATGCAGTGCTCTCCATGCCACTGGAGTCAAGCTATCCTGGCTGATGAGGGCTGAAAGCCCAAAACCGTTCCTAGGATGCTTGCTTCCAGTCCAGGGAGGACCTGACCTGGCAGTTCGTGCTGGACTGTTCCCATTGGGCGCAAGGTCAAGACCAATTTGCATATGCTGGGTCCAAACTGGAATGTGATGGCGAGCAAAAAAACAATGAATTTAGGCCCAGATCGTTGTACTGGGCTGAATGTATGACTGTAATAACTGCCCTTTCAGTACCACTGAGGCCATTATTAAAACCACGCCAGCACAAAACAAAAAGACAGTAGACACCGCTCTAAAGATGGCACTAGTTAATTGCCGTTCCTTACCAAAGCACTCCACAGAAATAGCTCTATTGATCGAAGATCTAAACGTGGACGTTTTGTTTCTAACAGAAACGTGGCTTGGCCCGTCCTCCGGTCCCGACATCACCCAGGCCCTACCTGCTGGATACCTGATCCAACATAGAGACCGAGAAATTAAAGTTGGCAGAGGGATCGCCATTTTATATAGGGAACATCTAACCTGTCGCCTGACTAACACGACTATCCTAGATTGTGAGAGCACACTATTCTCTATCTCCTATTCTCCAGAACTTTCAATCTCCGGTCTCTTAATCTATCGTCCCCCCGGCCAGGTTGGCCAATTTATTGAAGGACTAATCGAAACTATTCTGGACTCAGCCACTATGGTATCTAATTTTATAGTGTTAGGAGACTTGAATCTACAACCCTTTGGACACTATTGCTATGGAATTAATCAAAGACCTAGCCGCATGCCAACTCAACTTGATTGTTCAACACCCTACTCACTCTAAAGGCAACCTTTTAGACCCAATATTCTCCAATGTCGCGAACTTGTCTACATCCGCACCTTATTCTATCCCTTGGTCAGACCACATGGTAGTACCATTCTTATGGAAAATTAACAGACCTTCTACCAATCAACCCCTACATAAAACTCTAGGCAGGCGATGGACAAAGTTAGAGCCCAGTGATTGGATAGACTCGCTGAAGCAGAACGAACCTATAAACAATCAAAATATCGACAAGGCCAACACAGATTTTAATCAATGGATAGAACAATCATTAGACAGTGTGCTTCTTAAAACACGCATCTCTAAGAAAAAAGGTTCGAACAAACAACCCTGGTTTAATTCAGAGCTGAGACTCCTTAAACAGGAGTGTAAACGAGAAGAAAGACAATGGCGAAAACTTTTTGACGAGGAGAAAAAAATTAAATACAAACTCACAATCAAGAAATACAAGATGGCACTCAACGCAGCCAAATCCACTTTCTATGCCGAAAAAGTTGAGAACTCTACCAACGCTCCGAGAGAAATGTTTAGTATAGTAAAAACGCTGATTAAGGCCCCTGACCCCCCTACATCTGAACTTTCACCGGAAGAATCTGGTGCTCGTTGCAACGAACTAGCAAACTTCTTTGCCACGAAGATTGAAAAAATTCTACTTTCCCTTCCCCCACCCCCAGTAGTAGAGTTCAATCCTCCATCTACCTCACCTCATTTAGCATTTTTTCACCCCCTCAGTGATGACCTTTTCCCCTCCCTTTTCAACTCCATAAAGAGTGGTTCCCCTCTTGACCCCGCCCCTATGTCTATCCTGAAATTGGTCCTCCCCCATGTTAGTAGAAACATCATTGATCTTGTCAACACCTCCTTGGACTCCGGGATAGTACCTCAAGATTGGAAATTAGCCATGGTAAAGGCCCTGTTAAAAAAACCAAATCTTAACCCTGACGACTTCTCTAATTACCGCCCCATTTCCCTCCTCCCCGGTATCAGCAAGCTTGCTGAAAAGTGGGTCAATAAACAACTGGCATCCTATTTGGAGTCTCAAAACCTGCTACATCCCACACAAACAGGTTTCCGAAAAGGACAGGGAACTGAAACAGCTTTGTTGAGGGTGGTTGAGGTATCCAGGAGGATTCTGGACGCAGGTGGCAGCGCGGCCATTATCCTCCTGGACCTCAGCGCCGCCTTTGACACGGTTAATCACCGTGTCCTCCTTGCCCGTCTAGAAAGAATTGGAGTCACAGGCAAAGCTCTTGAATGGCTTGAATCTTTTCTTAGCAATAGATTCTTCAAGGTCTTCTCAGATACCAACTGCTCCCTCCCAATACCATTACAGTGTGGGGTACCACAGGGCTCCTCCCTTAGCCCCACACTGTTTAATGTGTACATGGCCCCCTTGGCAGAGGTAGTAGCCCCCTTCGGAATCCAACTGGTGAGCTACGCTGATGACACCCAGCTAGTAGTCTCCCTCACCCAGACAGACTCCCCTCAGAACAATCTTTGTAGCTGCCTGGGTGAAGTTGCAGAATGGATGGATGCCTCCCATCTAAAACTGAATGGAGGAAAAACCGAGCTGATGTTGCTCGGAAGAAAGGCCACCTTTAACACCCCCTCTATGTGGCCCTCCTGCATGGGACCTGGACCTACCCCCAAAACGGAGATAAAAAGCCTAGGGTTTTGGCTCGACACGGAGCTTTCTTTTAAAACTCAGGCAAAAAAGACAGTGGCTACGTGCTTCGGTCTAATAAAAACCATTCGTAAAATTCTTCCCCAGCTACCTGAAACTGCGAAGAAAACCATAGTCCAGTCCCTCATTCTATCGAGGCTGGACTATGGGAATGCTCTCTACTTGGGAGCCCCCACCTCAGTCATCCGTCAACTGCAGATAGCTCAAAATTCCGCAGCAAGGCTACTCACCGGAACCAGTTGCCGTACCACCGCAGCCCCCGCATTAAGGGCCTTACATTGGCTCCCAATAAAAGAGCGAATCCATTTTAAAACTCTCTGTCTGGTCCATAAAACTCTCTATGGGAACGGCCCCCCCATTCTGAAGGATATGATCAGACCATACATTCCATCCAGGCACCTTCGCTCTAACCAACAAAATCTCCTTATAACACCCAGGACCAACAAAGCCCGATCTGGGGACCGCCTCTTCTCCCGAAATGCAGCAAAGCTGTGGAATGCCCTACCGCTATCACTTCGCTTAGAACCCAGCCTGCTGGTGTTCCGAAAACAGCTAAAAACAGCATTGTTTCCTAGGCCATAAACTAGTCTTCTCCATCTTTCATTTTCTGCATCACCCTTCTATTTAACATCAAGCGCTGGGATGCTTCCGAGTAGCCATGCGCTATATAAGAGCCTTTCAATTTCAATTTCAATTGTTCTGCATTTTGTCCATCAATTGTTCTTTTTACATTTGTCACCCCGAGTGGGACGGGTATGCCCAGACGTGGGTTCTGTGCTCGCCATGCCACTGGAGTCAAGCTAACCTGGCTGATGAGGGCTGAAAGCCTGAAACCGGTCCTAGGATGCTTTTTCCAATCCAGGGAGTACCTGACCTGGCATTTCGGGCTGGACTGTTCCCATTGGGCGCAGGGTCAAGACTGATTTGCATATGGCTGGGTCCAAACTGGAATGGCATGGTGAGCAAAAGAATTATGGAATTAGGCCCAGATCTCTGTATTGGGGTGAATGTATGACATTGTTCTGCATTCGGTCCATCAATTGTTCTTTTTGCATTAGCAATGCACTGACTACATTTAGTGCAAACGTTTTTAATATGTTTTCTTTATAAGGACACATTTCTGATTCTATCAATCAATTAAAACCTACACTAGCTCCCAAGCAGCCTACAGATTTGGCAATTAACCAATTGAACACATTTACATTTCTTTCAGGTAGTAGGTACCCTAGACACAAGGCTTGTTTTTTTTATTTAGCTGTCTCTATTTCTCTCACTAAAAGGTAAAAAGAGATTTATTCTCCCCATTCAGCCTGTGGCAACTCAACCGTTCAGGAACGTTTTTTTTTCTCAAAAATAATTATGAGGAGGAGGAGCCAAGATGGCCGCGGAGACGGACGTGTAGCCTCCCGGCTCCTCAAGCCTTTGTTCCCCGCACAGTAATCCTGCCTACTATCCTGCCACTGTTTATCGGCGGGATGTTTGGGGAAGTTCCCTGATTCCGTTGGTGACCCTCCGGTGTTCCTACCTGCCCGGCAACCTGATAAATCGTCGAGATGCACGCAGGCGACGACTCTAGCCCTGGACTCGGGACCTGTGATACGAAGCGCCGCCTGTGACTGCCGCGGCAGCAGGGGCCGATCACTTTGGAGCGGCGCTGCCATCCTGCGCTGGCCGAATGGATGTCTGGCCTTTACGCCGGGCGCTTGTGTGATTGGGACTGCCTGCCGATTTGGAGCCTGAACTGCCGCTTCCCACTGCGGAACGCTGAAGAATAGCCGCTCATTGCTTTTCCGACATCGGAGGTGCCCCTGCGGCCGGGACTCCCTCATTGCCTCGCCTCTCCTGTGCCGATCGGAGTAGAGCCCCCCCACTGCATGCAGCCTGCTACTGAGGACCTGCCCTGTCCCGACGGAACTGCCCGTCTCCTCCTGATTCCGACTCTGCCTGCAATCGCTGCTTGCTCTGACGGCGGGACCACGACGGCTGGCTCATCTATAGAAATGGCGGACGGCGCCCTGGCTCCTGACCGATATATCCGGCTTGCACCCGGTTGGGGAGCAGAACTGGCTGAAGCGTCACGTACCACGGAGGCAATGGATGACCAATCGCCATTTACCCTCGCCTCTGTTTTCCTGGCTCTTACTCGACTGAGGGGTGAGTGGTGTGCGAGCTCGCGACTGCTGGAGGAGAAGCTGGATGGCTGCCTGTCTGGATCAGACTATATCTTGCCCGTCCTCTCTCCTTGCCCCAATGAACAGTCCCCGCTGCTCCCTGTCCGTGAAACATTGTTGCCGGGGAAGTGTGCAATTGATCAACAGCTTCGCGACGGCATGGAGAGGGAGGTACATTCTATCCGCCCTTGTACTGCTACAATGTCTCTTTCCCCAACGCGGAGCACAACCTCGCCCATGGAGCTCAAGGGGCCGCCGCTGCAATATCTGACTATCCTGTCTGACTGTGCCTACTTATTGGATACATTGCTAACTCCCGCACTGTGTGGTGCTATGGCTTTTGACACGCAGCTCCATTTATGTATTGACTCTGTTTGGGACTGGCGACATCTATCCTGTCCTCGGGCATTTCCTCATTACCGAGTGTGGCCATTTTGTTTCTTTGTTCTTGTTGGGGCGGGCTCTCCCTTTCTCTTCGCAGTTGCTGGCCTCTCAAGAGGGGCGGGCGCAGGGGGGCGTCCCAGATCGGGCCAGGGCTAGGTCTTATTTAGTGGAATGAACGCATGGGCGGGCGGGGACTAGGTTGGGACGGTTTATTGTTTGCTTTGCTTGCGCAATTGGAATTGACCCTCCCCATATGCTGTTCTGCTTGCTAGTTCAGTTGTGCCTATGATAATTGGGGCGGGGACGCTTAGTCGGCTGATGGTGACCGGGAGTATGTGAAAATGACCTCCTCCCAATTTTTTCTGAGAGTTGAAGATTAGGATTCTCTTTTCTCACTCTCTGTATCTTGGAGTTTATGGTATTCTTTTCCTTTCTTACTTCTTTCTTCTTCTCTCTATATTTCGGGTTTATGGGGCGACAGACACACTGCTGGGGGGGGTAGGCCATAGCCTCTGCACGCGTGTAGGGTGGGGGGTTAGTATTTTAGTTGGTTTCGGTTCTATGGTGCCTTATTTTTTCCTTCTTCATTTTTGTTTTTCCTTTTTCTGTCTTGGTCCGTGTCTAGGCATGCTAGGGGATGGGTGGCGGCGGTTGCTGGGTGGGATGTTAGGACTGATACCTTGTTGTAGTCATTGTATGCTGCCACGCCGCCTGGGTGGGGACTTGTTTGTCGGGTTATTAGATTGTATGGTGAACTGTAGTCTCAATCAGGTCCCACCTGCACGGACTCTGCCTTCTTGATTTATTATTTCTTTTATGACTTAGAAACAGTACGTATTGAATTCAATAGTTGCAAGAAAAATTTAAAATTAACCTTCATTAATCCTGGGACACGGTGATACGGTGTTTTACAGTGTAACTCTTAAATATTGGCCGATGGTACTACGTATTGCTGTGTCGCCGACTTGCACGCACTGTTGCTCCTTGTGATTTCGTGGCCGGCCTGATGGTTGTGGGCCCGTATTTGTTCTTTCTTAATGCATAATAAAGGTTTACAAAAATTAAAAAAAAAAATAATAATAATTATGAGAACTGTTTTAATAAAATTGATAAAAATTAGGAACAGTATTTCCCCATTCCCCTTCCTACTTCGACCCCTGCCTAACCTACTTTATAAAATATCAATTTGAATCATAATGATTATAATACAAACACTAGCAAAGCCAAACAAAATCAGGGTAATGAGAATGAAAACGCCAAATATCATTGTTTATGGAGAATCTTATCATACATTTGTTTGTGGATCTGCATATCTATCTTAGATTTCCTGCGTACCTTAATATTAACCATGTGGCTTATCTCTGGCTTACTGGTGTGGCCTTTCTTTGTAAAGGGCATGATTCCCAGATGAGTAGATCATCCTTCTCCCTCTCATAAGAGAGACATGTTCTTGCCTTCCCTCTTCCATTCTGTCTCTGTGTCTAGAAGCAATTCATTTATGCAGTGTGTGCTAATAAAATCTTTGTACATAAAATAAATAGTCTTCATGCCTGGATATGGTAGTTGCTTATTCAGAATGGCATATCATGGCATAGCTGGGTATGGTGCGTAGTATCTCACTGGGTGAGAGGATTTAGTATCCTATGACTGTGCTTGAACGTTTAGTGACCTGTTGATGGGCAAGGTGGCACAATAACCACCCATCCTGCTGAGAAGAGCTGGAACTCTCCCACTGAATACATGTAAGTGCTTCAGGGAAGTGTAGTTTTTGCGCCATTTTATACAGAGCAGCGGAGAAAATCTCTTATAGTACCTCTGAAAACAAACCGCTCGATTCAAAAGTGCCCACCCTGAACTAATGAGAAGTATTTCTATTACCCCGCTTAAACAACCAGCATCTCAGATGAGAAGTGCTGGTTTGTCCTCTATAGAATGCCCATTCCTTTTAGTTAGAAGAACAGCATCCCGATAGGGCGTCGCTAGCAGCATGGAGGAGTAAGACGTGCCTCGGCTCGGCTCCCGGCATGCTGCGTTGATCCGACGATTATATCTCTCCAAAGCTTCCAAAAACAGCCCAAATCTATGCCCCAGCCTGGCTCTGATACTTTCGCCACGGAAACACTGAGTAATTTGGCGAATTATGACCGGCAATCGGCCGGGGAGAGGAGACTTCCGAAGCGGTGCGGACGCAACACAATGGCGACCGGGCGAGAGTTGGCGGCCTGGCTCTGACTCCACCCGAGCACCAGAGACTCTTGCTGAGGGCCTCCCAAGACATCGGAGCCAGGGAGGAAACGAAACTGATGGAGGGGGTCGCGGGTACCCACACCGCACAGACACATCCTGCGAGTGCCCGGCTGGAGCCTGGGTGAGGCCGGCGTCGCGGCCGGCCTGGGGAGACCCCCGAGGACCCTCGCCCTGGAAGAGGAGCCCAAGCCAATTGAGTGGGACTGGCGGGCGGCGCGGTCGAGAAGACAGGCGAGACACTCCCCGTCCCCGGAGGGGAAAAACCCTGACCTGGCTTGCAGGGCTCCTGGGGAACTCCCATCGAATCCTCCGGAGTCACTCCATCACTATTCCTGGTGAGAACATGACATACCCGCGGGGGACGCGCGGCCTGATACGAACCAGGCGCCCTACGTACCCTCGGGACCACCTCGCCGTCCAAGGGGAGCAACATGGGGAAGAGAGACTCGCCTGCAAGGTCGGCCAGGCAGGAAACCATTGAAACCTACGCCACGGCAAGGGTGCAAAAGGAGATGCCCCAGAGCCTCTCGGAAACGCTCACGGACACGGCCATGCTTTTGGAGGCCATTCAGGCCTCCAGGACTGATATCAAGGACTCCAGAGCGGCACTTGAGACCAAAATAGGCGAGGTGGGCTCCGAGGTTCTGTTGCTACGCCAGGACTTCCGAAATCTCACCAAAAGGGTGACGACGGCGGAGTCCAGAATTAGGGGAACGGAAGACTCTATTACTACTCTCCGTAAAGAAATGGCGGAGCTGCAGGCGTCCCACAGGCATCTGTTATGGAGGGTGGACGACGCCGAAAACAGGGCAAGACGAAACAACCTCACATTCGTAGGATTTAGGGAAGGCATTGTGAAGACAGATGTTGCGACCTTCTTACAGGACTGGCTACGTTCAACCTTCCCACAGGCACAGTTCTCTAACTGCTTTATCATTGAAAGGGCGCATAGGGCACTACTAGCGAAACCGCCCGAGGGAGCAAGGCCTCGGCCGATCATTGCGCGCTTTTTGAACTATGCCGACAGAGACCTTATCTTATCCTCAGAGAAGCTAGATGGAAAGGAGAGCTCCGGATTGAAAACGTGAACATCATGATTTTCCCTGATTACAGTCAGGATGTCCAAAAACAGAGAAGATCATATGACTCTGTCAAGGCGAAACTTCAAGAACTCCATATCTCGTATATGCTGCTCTTCCCGGCGAAACTGAAAGTAATGTTCAAGGGGAAGTCGCACTTCTTTAACCGCCCGGAGGAAGCCTGGCACTAGCTGGAGGAAAGACCGTTGCTTCGAGAAGCCGAGGAGGAGGGCCGCAGAATCCGAACAGAAATGGCGGCCGCAAACTTTCGGAGGAACTCGCCTAGGGCGCAAAGATCCCAAATTCCTAGAATGCAGCGGGGCTCACACCCGTCGCCCTATCCGGACCCGCATGCGGCAGGATGAGGCAGAGGAGGCCGCGACGCGGTCCCCGTCGACCCCAGGGACCAGAGATCTAGATTTGGAGGACTGGCTCATTCACAGGAGGCAAACACCGGAGGCCTCGACAACAAACTCTTATCGGAGGCGGAGGACCCAACCGACCGTTCTACACACCCGCTAGTCGAGGTAATCCGCGAGATGGAGCTGGGTGCAACTGGCGGAACAGAGGAACAGGACATTGAAACGCAGGACTCGCAATCGGGAGGAAGCTTGGACCTTACATCCATAGTAGCAGCACGCCGCTGCTAGTGCCGCGCAAGTTATAACCCTTTTCATATTTCATTATCTTTTCTATTGACTTGAAACACTGTACACGGGGTAATGCTGGTGCCCCTGTGGTCTTGCTTATCTTCGGAGAGGCGGGACAAGCTCCACAAGGCACCTGTAAGGACTATACCCCTGGTTTGAATCCTGAACGTAGTTTGACTTGGGATCCTGTGGGTGGGCGAAAGACCTTCACCGCCTGAAAGTCCAATTAATTGAGGGTTACACGAATGGGCTGGAAGGGGGGGAATGGTAGGGAGGGGGGAGGATGGGGCTGAACAGTTGAAACAGTTCTGTTGGGGGGATCTCTGTTGGGGAGAGGGGGGGGAAAGTTGGTTAACTGCAGTCAAATTTACTGGTGTTCTATGTCGCGCCTCCGCACCGCAAGTCATTCCCACATGCCCAGAGATGCCCTTGGGTACACCACGACATACCACACGAAAGCCCGGGCCGCTTACCAGGAGGGGGCTGCCCGCCTGACCACTTCAGGCCCGCACCATGCTACCTGACCACGACACACACCGGGAAAGCCGGGGAGGGATTAGTATCTTGTCATGGAATGTGTATGGATTGGGCACTAAGATTAAGAGGGGACTGGTCAACTCGTATCTGAAACGTGCAGCCCCGGACATCACGCTCCTACAAGAAACACATCTCAAAGGTACTAAGTGCGGCTTCCTAGCTAGAGGTCGTTTCAAACTGCTAGCACACGCAGGGTATACGTCGGACTCTAGAGGGGTCGCCATTATTCTGAAAAAGACCACTCCATTTCTCATAACTAGGCTGTCCTGTTTTCAGTTTCTATTTTTGGTAAATTCTGGTGGGGATTTTTCAGTGTTTTCAATATCTTAAAAAACAGTTGTTATCAGTGGTTACACATTTTCACGCCACTAAAAACAACAGAAAAAGTGTTTTTCCGGTGTTTATGGAACGGTTTGCTTTCATCATTGCTTGCTTTCTGCACTGAAAGAACATGGTATATAGACAGTGTACGTATAGTGTATATGAGGTCCAAAGAGATTTTTGCAAATTAATCTTATTGTAGCACACCATACAATACTTCTTCAATGAGTTTTCGGTCATGTGCGTTTGCTCTTTCCTTCCCATGTAAACTTCTGAGAAAAGGCCCTCTCAGCATTCATAGCCACTTGGGCTGAGAACCGTCAGCTAAGGGGCACATTTGCGATGACTCTTTCTTTGATGCCACATAAAGCATGAAATGATAAATATTTGTATTTTAGTTCCTGGTCATAAGAAAACAGTGCACCAGAATGGACTAAAAAGTCAATAGCATCCCTCATTAACTCTGAATATTGTAAAGATGCTTTCAGCATACCATCTAAGAAGTGGCAAGGATCTCCTACAGGGAATCACTTCAGCTCGGGTATCAATTTTGACAAGTCATCACACACATTTTTTATTTACGTAGCTGAATCACTACAAATACAAACAATATCACTCCAATCTTTGTTGAACTTGGAAAGAACCTTTTTTGCAGAGCATAACAAGTGACACTGCGTTTCATATTTTCCAGAAGTCTGGTGTCACGTTTTCACCACTATCCCAGATGCTTGGTGATATATATACTTGTCACTATACCTTGCATTTAATGTTTAAAGCCTGAGGTGTTGGCAATTACCCTACTATCAATACTGACCCACTAGAAACTATGGTCTGATACATTCTCTGTGGGAAAATGTGATGACACATATTAGGAAAGATTTTTATGAAACTAGCCATTTTACCTATCAGTAAAAGAATCAAATGCAGCCAAAATATCAAATGTGAGTTTGATATGTCCTGATTCTCTACAGTTTATATAATAATTAAACTAAACCTAAAACGTGAAACTAAACCCTGCATCTTTAGACCAAAGGCCATAAAACTGAAAAAAGTAAAAGGAAGAAAAAACTAAATTTTTGTGGCATCATTAAAGAACAAAACTCAAGCAGAATAATGTTAGCCAGTCTTTCTTACTGCTAGCTTGTAAAACAAAGTTACATTTTATTGACTCCTTCAGTAAGAACAAAATGACTCTTTCACTTTCTTTTTCCTTTCTTTGAATGGCATTTAGTTTGTGGCTGTGCAGGTGTTTTTTCAGTGTTTATATGTTTTCACCGGTGAGGGCTATTTTTCTTTCAGTGGGGTTTTATCAGTTAAAATAGGTTTAAACCTAAAACCCCACAGCCTACTCATAACACAAACATGGACAGACCCCCAGGGAACATATGTAGCAATCAAGGGGATATGGAACAGATGTGCCTACACTATTGTCTCAGTCTATGCACCACCGAAACTGCAGGCCCCCACACTTAAGAAAGTAGCAGACATACTGCTGGAAACAGCCGACACCATACAGATTGTAGGGGGAGACTTTAATGACGTAATGGATGTCTCTAAGGATAGATCAAGCACGGCACAGAGGAAAGGGACGCAGACCCCCTTGTCACAATGGGCGACCAACCTAGGTCTCATGGACACATGGAGGTGGCTGCACCCTGAGGTACGGGTTTACTCGTTCTTCTCGGGCGCCCACCAGGTCTTCTCGAGATTGGACTATGTCTTTATGGCCCGCCAACACCTGACGATACAAGATGTAGCAGAATATAAAGCTAGGGGGGTTTCGGATCACTCACCGCTGCTAGTCAGACTGGGGGCGAAACGCCAGGGAGATAGACGGCAATTACACTTAACGGCATGGGATCTGCAAAACCCAACCGTCATACAGGGACTCCGAGCGGACATTAAAGTCTATATTGCCGAAATCGAGGGTTCAGTGACTTCGAAAGTGGTTTTCTGGGAGGCTTTCAAGACAGTTATGAGGGATAGGGCAAAGAATAGGTTGGCAGAAGAGCGCAGAAAGCTCCACTCTGAGGCTGAAATCATCGAGCAGGACATATTGGATCTGGAAAGGGAATGCCAGAACTCGAGAGACCCAGTGGCAATCAGGAGACTCACAGATAGACAATCACAATATAGAGAGCTGGTGACAGAAGACGCGAAAACGCAGGCACTGGCTACCTTACATCGCCTATACGATGTAGGAGACAAGTCTGGTAAGCTCCTGGCGTGGCTCAGCAAAAAAGAACGGGCGGAGAGATGGGTGGAGCAGATTACAGACCCTCAGGGAACGACACACCAATCAGACGTACATATAGCTGAGGCATTCTCAGACCACTATGAACACTTCTATGAGTCTAGAGATCTAGGGACACGGGAAGAGGCGCTACAGTATATGGACCAAACTGACCTCCCGACCTTGTCCATTGAGGACGCAAAAGCTGTGGACTCTGACATTGCACTCGACGACATATCTGAGGCACTGGCCAAACTGAGACCGGGGAAAACACCAGGACCCAATGGCTTCCCAGCCGAATTCTTTAAACGAACGGCTGACCTACTAGTACAACATCTGAAGGGCCTATATGAGGATGCCCTCCAGGACGGTAGGCTCCCTCCCGATCTGACCATGGCTACTATTGCCCCTATTCACAAGGACGGCAAACCGAAAGAGCTTTGCGAGTCCTATCGTCCAATTTCATTATTAAATTCGGAAACAAAGCTATTGGCCACTATCCTGGCGATGAGAGTGAGACGGGTGATATCGCAGCTGATCCACCTTGATCAGACTGGGTTCATACCAGACAGGGCTACCAGACTGAATCTTAGGCGCACTCACAATTGGCTGCAGGAGGTCAGGGACAGGGAAGACCCGCACTGGTTCCTGTCCCTAGATGCGGAAAAAGCCTTTGATGCGGTGCACTGGCCTTTTCTGGAGGGTGTCCTACAGAAATTCGGCTTTAGGCCGAAATTCCAGAAATGGGTGCAGCTGCTGTACACTGAACCGAGGGCCAGGGTGAGAGTGAACGGAAACCTCTCGCGGGAATTCAAAATACGACGAGGGACCAGACAGGGGTGCCCCCTCTCCCCACTCTTATTCGCTCTAACGATAGAGGTCTTGGCGGCTAGAATTCGCCAGAACCCGACCATCAGGGGATTTCAGCGGACCGAAGGAGAAGTAAACGAGGAAAAGATCTTGCTTTATGCAGACGACGTCCTCCTGTATGTAACTTCGCCGGAGACGTCGATCCCGCAGCTATTTCATGAACTGGAACTGTACGGTGACCATGCCGGATACAGAATAAATTGGCATAAGTCTGTCTTATACGACCCCGCAGGGAGAGAGGAGTGGTCGGACCTTCCAGGACGGCTGCTCACTACGACTGAGGGATTTCAGTATTTAGGGGTCTACCTCACCCTGGATAGACATATCTCATACACCCGTAACATTGAGCTTATCATGGTGAACTCCATTGCAGATATGGACCGCTGGAGACTGCTCCCGCTCACCCTCCTAGGCCGAGCGGCCATGTATAAAATGATTATTCTCCCCAAGTACCTGTACGCCCTTCAAAATGAGTACTACCCCCTCCCCCCAAAAGTCTTCCCTAAGATACATGCGGACCTCCGTGCCTTTATATGGCTGGGCAAACAACCTAGGGTGGCTCTGACCACCCTACAGAGGCACCAATATAGCGGAGGGATCTCGCTCCCGAATCTGGAAGCATATTACTGGGCGGAACATCTGGCCCCGATTAACGAATGGATACATGCACAGGCAGACCACCCCTCCTACGCACTAGAGCGCCACAAATTAGCACCCAGACTCATCCTTTCCTATCTATATGGGGGACATGGCCAGAAACGTCTTCTACCGGCAACTGAAATTACCATTCATGCCTGGAGGGCGTCCACGAAACGTATGGGGTGGGACGGGAAGCCAACGAAACAAACACCAATCTGGCACTGCACGTGGCTGACGGAGCTCCACAAACTGACGGGATACAGTAGGTGGGACGACATAGGGATCTCCACGTTGGGAGATGTCCTTGCCAAAGGGCAACTGAAAACATTCACGGCTCTGGCCACGGAATTCGGCCTACACCCCACACAGAGATACAAATACACTAGATTACAACATGCATGGGGAGCCCAGAATATTGACACTGTAAATCTGGCAGAATTTGCCCCACTTGAAGGCAGGCTCCTACAGGAACATATCCACCAGGAGGCAGTATCTCTGACCTATAAGACCCTCATGAACAACATGTTGGGGGACCTGGCCTGGCTACGACAACAATGGGAGGCGGACGTGGGAGGCATGGAAGACATTGACTGGGAACTGGTCTTAACACATCCTAGGGAGGTGGCAGTTAAATCTCGACTCCGCCTTATCCAATTTAACGTGCTACATAGAACCTACTTCAACAGGGTGAGGCTTCAGAAGGTGGGAAAGACAGATGATGCCAAATGCCTGCGATTTCAGGACCCCAGGGGGGATTTCTTTCATGTCCTGTGGTCGTGCCCTAAAGTACAGGGGTACTGGTCGGATGTTTTCACAGAACTGTCTGCAGTACTAGAGATTCAATTACAGGTCGACCCCAAGCTGGCTCTATGGGGCATGACAATCGATGTGGACCTTCCGCACCCTCTGCTGACCTTCCTTGTACTGGCTTTAGTAGTGGCTAAGAGGGACATTGCGAAATACTGGGGGGCACCAGTGATACCACGTCTGGAGGCCTAGATATGTATATGGCGATACACTAGATTACAACATGCATGGGGAGCCCAGAATATTGACACTGTAAATCTGGCAGAATTTGCCCCACTTGAAGGCAGGCTCCTACAGGAACATATCCACCAGGAGGCAGTATCTCTGACCTATAAGACCCTCATGAACAACATGTTGGGGGACCTGGCCTGGCTACGACAACAATGGGAGGCGGACGTGGGAGGCATGGAAGACATTGACTGGGAACTGGTCTTAACACATCCTAGGGAGGTGGCAGTTAAATCTCGACTCCGCCTTATCCAATTTAACGTGCTACATAGAACCTACTTCAACAGGGTGAGGCTTCAGAAGGTGGGAAAGACAGATGATGCCAAATGCCTGCGATTTCAGGACCCCAGGGGGGATTTCTTTCATGTCCTGTGGTCGTGCCCTAAAGTACAGGGGTACTGGTCGGATGTTTTCACAGAACTGTCTGCAGTACTAGAGATTCAATTACAGGTCGACCCCAAGCTGGCTCTATGGGGCATGACAATCGATGTGGACCTTCCGCACCCTCTGCTGACCTTCCTTGTACTGGCTTTAGTAGTGGCTAAGAGGGACATTGCGAAATACTGGGGGGCACCAGTGATACCACGTCTGGAGGAATGGAGGGGAGGCCTAGATATGTATATGGCGGCTGAGAGGGTTACATATAAGGCAAGGGGGTGTCCCAGGAAGTTCAGAAAAGTGTGGGGGAAATGGCAAAACTATCACGGACTGGATGCCGGACTGTAAGGGTTCATTACGAGAGGTCCATATTGGAGGACAAAGAGACTTTCTGATAATTGAAATGCTGATGATATTGTGGAGAACTCATCTGGTGCTCACCTTTATATGTGAATTGTATGCCTTATTGTGGGTAATGACTGGGGGGGGGGCGGCAGGAGTGGGGGGAAATGCATAATGCACTTTACGGTAGAGATGACTGCACTGTTCAGTTTGGAGAAAATGCCAATAAAAACGGTTTTTTAAAAAAAAAGAACAGCATCCCTGCTGTGAAGTATTGCTACTGTACAATTTCAGTTCTAGCTGCACTGCTGATAAGCCAATGCTATGCCCTATTCAAGGGTATAGCTATCCTGCTAAGGAGCTAATTGTCCCCTTAAAGTTTCTGAGTAGACCCCCGTGGTAATCTCAAATCTAATTGCGTCAATTGCTCTCTTATTCAACTACTGCTTGATGGGCATTGGGGCTCCCTTTCTGGTTACCGTACAAGGACTTAACTTAGAGAATGGCAGCTGCCTGTATTCTTCCTATTTCACCAGATTAATTTACATTTTAAAAGTGTATGATTGCTAGGTTTTATTTATAAGTGTATGAATGCCTAGGATAAATATATAGTTTTAAAAAGCTCAGGTTTAAAGTATTTGTAGGTTGTTAATTGTTTAACTTTTAAGAACATTTATCTATATATAAAACTTAAAATATTGAGACTTTATTGTCGATAGTTTAAGGAAAACAGTACATGTTAGAACAGCTAGTTTTCATTTATTATATAATGAGTTAAATCTGATCATATTTAATTTGAAAAATGCGATGCGCAAATACTATAAACGCTTAATTGTAGCATGCAGCATTTCAGTGCGTTGTTTCTGAAGGTTTAAGGTAACTAAAATAGATGTTTTAACCTCGATTAGGATGGTAAGCGTACAGAGAATGAATTTTATAAATATCTCACCGTTAGCCCAAGCGCGCGCTGTATATGCCCATCACAATGCTTCCCGGCAGCCATGTTAAGATCAGGCACAATGCGTAATAACACGTCTACTGAAGAAATATATTATCGTTACTATATAATGTTGTCATGATGTATCCAATATATATTTCTTCTTTGACAGAAACCTCTTGTAAATACACTCAACCCATGTATAACCAATAACTTAGGCCTGAAACGAACAAACAGCATCCTGATTTCATTTCCCTGGGCCTCTTTCGTTAGTAAGGAAAACACATGACAAACTGCTGAGCGGAGAGTCTGAAAGGGTGGCCCAGGCTATGAACAGAGCATTGATTCTAACTTAGGAAACTCAAGGTCACATCTGTCTTTCTTCTAGGATGAGCACATTCTTGCAGGCGCCATGCCTGTACTCCCATGCACCAGAACCGAAGGGAGGCACCTTTACTGACCTACCCCCGGAATAGCTTGAGCTGAGTTTCGAATCAATCTATTGTGCCATATATGGGTCTTCCTGTTGGTTTCCATGTACGGGGTTTCAATGTGGTATGCCGAAGGTATATATGCACTGTTTTGAATGTGATCCAGCAGTCTCCTCTGCACACCTTTGAGAGCTGTGGCCAGAGGGAGGCTCCCCTGCGTAGGGTGCTTTGCAAAATAAACGATTGAACCTTTTCCATTGCCGACTGACTTATGTATGGTAAATAAGGTTATATGGGCTATTGGTAAGTATAGCTCTATGGTATATTTTTGTAGTACTTCAGTTGGTGACTCCACCGGGACTCCGCAATAGGGTTGTCCCCTCCTGTAAACAGGGGAAGAGGGACGGGGAGGGGTTCTGGTCGAGGGGGTGGACTGAAAACGGATCCTAATTGAGAAACCAGTTTTTGGTAGAAAAGGAAATTCCACTCTTCGACTCAGTGACCTTCCCAGCTGCTAAATAACCCTTCGCCGGAGTCCTTCGGGCTTAACCCGGGAACAGCTGACCGTGCTGGTCTATAAAAGAAGTTGGCGGTGGAGAACGCTCAATCAGACCTGAGTGCACCAGGTGAGTGAACTGGATGGTATGGAATGAGCACTTTTTGAGAAGTGGCTCAGAAGAACAGTTAACTGCGTATGGAATAGTGGTTAGTGAACCACAAGGGAATCTGGGGGTCTGACGTGGCAGAGGTGTGACTGCACGGGCAGATGCCCCACAGACTTGTTTGGTGATTAATTGGGACGTCGGACGCCTTAGTGTTGCACGGTGGGTGCTCACTCGGTCGGATCCTCTTCGGAAAACCCCCCAGGAGAAACTGGGTAAGTGCAGGGTCTGGGGTGGCGCCCATAATGCCTGGCCCAACCAGCACAGAACTGGGGGATAGTCTGTAAGAGGGTCCGTGGTACGCCTGTCTGATGATCCCAGGACAGTCACTGGACTGTCTCTTTTGTGAATTATTTTGGTGGTCTGGAATCCAGGGTGATCGATTCCCCGAACAAGAGTCGACGGGCTCTGTTCGCGTATGAGACATGTCGTATGGAATTGTAAAGTCATGACCAGAGTATTTTTTTTTTAATCGATCGAAATTTATGCACTTTAAGTATAGTATGTACATTGACTTGTTGTGGGTTGAGAAAGTGAAAGAGTGTGTGGTGAGTAGACGCGTCAATGAGTGTAACTGCAGTTGGAATGATATGATCTGTTGAATACATAAAAATGTCTTGTTTTAGTAAATTATGCTTTGGGTGCTGCCGTTGGAAAAGTGGGCGGTTGGAAGAAAGACAGCCCGCTCCTCCGAAGGCAGTCCTAGTTTTGACATGTACGTTAAACATGGTATTTCTCTCATTCTGTTTAATACACTGTGGAACAAATATACTAAAGATAATGCAGAATTACAGTGGCCCTTAACAGGGTCTTTTGATGAAAGGAAAATTAATTACTTACAGAACAAATTATTTTTGAGACAGAGCCGTCAGACTATGTTTGACTCCTTAACCGTATGGTTAAAAGAGGCAAAACGACGGCGAATACGAGAAGAAAAATTGGGAAAGATGAAAGAAGGACCGACGGTAACCCAAAAGGCAGTGGCGTATGAGAAAGAAAAAGTAGAGAAGAATATTGAGCAATTAGATAGACAGTTTAGATTACAGACTGATAAAAGTTATGTGACTCGAACCGACGCAGAAGACGAAATAGAGGAACTATTAGAGGCTCGCCCTCCGCCACCATATGCACACCAAGGTTTGTACCCTGCCGTCCCAGTGGACTGGACAGGAAGGACAGGAGCAGCGGTTGCTACCGCTCCAGTAGCTGTGCTCCCTTCTGCTCCGTTGTCTGCCCCTCCTACCCTCCGTCCCACTACCTCAGATTTAATTACCTTGTTACCGGGGACGGGGGCTGCTTCTCCTGTATCCCCAGTATTTTTAACACCCCCGGCTAGAGGAGTGACGGTTACCCCTAAAGGGATGATCGCTGCCTCTTTAGATGACACGCCACGACGCCCTATGGGAGGGATGGAAGGTCGACGAGTTTTTACTCGATCATCCTTAGGGGATGAAGAAAGATGGGCTGTAGTGGTTCAGGCGTCCCAATGGATGCGGAATCCAATTTATACTCTAGAGGACATCTGGAGTACTATGAAAGATTTTGAACCAGTTACACAACAACTAGCATTAGAACACATGGCAATAAGACTGATTTCTTTATGGGAACAATGTTTTCAAGAAGGGCTGGCCCCTCAGATATTGTGCAACATCAAAGATCGAGCTTCTAAATTTGAATTACAGGTCAAGGAGGTATTTCAAAATGTCAAAACTTTGATAAATTATCGAGACCGAATGAATAGGAGATGCCCAGATGTAGGGACACAGTACCCTATGAGAGAAGTGCATCCTCTTTTCCATCCTGATGTTCCCGAAGTATTGGACGGAGGGGGCCAAGTCGTTAGAGCACGTGTAGAGGCACATTTTCAAGACCAATGGGTTTATACCCCGTGGAAGCGGA
Source organism: Lissotriton vulgaris (assembly GCF_964263255.1). NCBI lineage: Eukaryota > Metazoa > Chordata > Amphibia > Caudata > Salamandridae > Lissotriton > Lissotriton vulgaris. The sequence goes on from NW_028245063.1 coordinate 64,108, forward strand.
GTGAAGTCCTTACTGTAAAGGCTCGGCTTCCTGACCCTCTAAAGAATCCTACGGCTTAATATAAAGAATTAAGTGAAGCCGCAAATTCGGCCGTTATGACTCTAGCTGATATCGAGTTATTTTTCGGTCTTCTAGTCCCAGTAGATATATGGAGACAAGTGCATGATTCAGATCATGCCGCTGAACTTGGAGGGACCTGGGACCAAATAAAGGGCATGGGAAAAAGATCGGAAGCCTGGCAACAAGCCTAAAGATGAGATATTAGCTATACCTGTAGGAGAGTAGGGTCTGCAATCCTATGATCACCCAGATTTTTTGCTTTTGTTTCACTGGTTTACGACTTTCTCTGGCTGTGGGCCTGCCAATCAGACCCACAGCCTAGCTGTTCTCTCGCTAAATTGACATGTGTATCTTAGGTGCATTACCCAATTGGAACTGAGCCACCATGTCAGACCCTGTCACTCAGGGCATCGGTGTACCCAGGGCCTACCAGGGGCTGAAGCATGTATTATGCCACCCCTGGATGGCCATCTAAATCTGACACAACTGGCTGCACGACAGCTGGGGCAAGGTGGTGTACTCGCCCTTTGCTTTAGATATAGTATACCTATATCTAACCCTAAAATGGACACCCGAGTTCCTATCAGTCACTCCTATGGCAGGCCTTGACAATCCTGAAGGCAGAGTGCGGGGACTCGTGTGAATTGGCGCTCTGGCATGAGCCGAGCCCGGTTGCAGCTTGCGGAACCAAGTCCCAATGGCTGTTCCATGATAACGCGTACCACATATTGCTAACTTCGGTATCGCGTTATCAAGACATGTCGAGTAAGGTGTCATACGAATCGGGATGCTGACCCCTCACCAATGCTGGCGACAGGGTTATCATTCCACCCTTCTAGAGGGACACGACATGTACGTAACTGTGAACCCCGGTTAAAGTTAACTGAAGCCTCAGCTCCACAAAATGGATGCTGCCACCACAGACACGAGTCTGACCTCCTGCTGCTGGGAGTCCTTCCAGTGAGGAGAGCTTGGACAAAGGGTTTCCTGTCCGGGGCGGTGCTCGCACCATCCCAGACAGGGTTTTGTGTTTCCTGGGTAGGCAGGGCTTTACAGGAAGGTGACTGCGGAGTGGCACCCCGGTGCTCACTACGCATCTGCCGGCTAGAACCAGTTCCAGGGGCACCCCAGCCCCTGACCTGGGGAAAGTCCGGCATGGGAGAGGGGTGTAACCACCCCCCTTCCTGGTCCCACCTCTAGGGCAGGACCTAGTCGCGTACCCACCCCTTTCTTTAGGATAAAGGCAGGAGTGGGGACCCTTCCAAATTAGATTATCTTTGAATCAAGAAATACTTTCTACGAAAGGAACTCTCGACTTCTTCTCAAGATTTCTCCCTTGTGGCTAAGGAGTAGTCACCCTGCATCCGCAGGCACCATCTAAGAACTCTGCGGTTTGCTGCACGTCCTTCCTCAGGAATCCGACTGCCCAGCTCGACGAGAACCGGCTTCCCTGGCACCTCTGACCTCTACCCACATCGTCAGCTCAGCTGAGATCCGTGGGTGCGACGAGACCTCGGGGGACCGGCCATCATCAGAACCTGCACGATTTCTAAACCAGCACGACCAACGAGGGATCCTCTGGTGAGTGCTTTGGGGTCCGAGAAGCCCCGACCCTGAGCAGCTCCAGCACCGAAGTTCAGCCTACCAGCATCTCCACGATCTGCGTGGGGCCCTTCTGCTTTTGCCGCTCATCACGTTGTCTGGCTACTAGCCGCTGGCTTGTGGCCTTCTCGACGACGTCCGACAACAACGCTGTTGGTCTGGTTGCTCCAGACTGACCCTTGCTCCCTTTTGAAAGAGGAGCACCCCGGACCCTCCTGGTCCACTCAAGACGCTATTTTAGGTCCACCACGTGGCCCTGAATTTGCCAAGGCTTGTTGCCCCAATCCTGGGCCCAGCGACGCCGACAGCATCAATCTTCGTGGGTCAGCTCGCACCTCCATCCTGGTTGCCGACAACGCCTCCTGGTCCGTGAGACTGCAGAGCCTAGCGTCGCCCACTCACCTAGTCGAGGTGACGATCATCCGGTGCCCTCCTGGTACCCTCTGACTACTGGCTAGTAGTTACGAACTTGGTCCCCTCTGCTTTCAGGTGTCATCCATCTCTGATCCAGGCTTGGATCTCTACGAACTATCTCAACTGGTCGCCGGCCAGCAGCTCCTTCCTTCCGGCTCCTGGTTCGTCAGCGAGGACTCCCGACGTCTGTAAAGACTTGTGCAGCCGCAGCCCCTGGGCTAGGTAACTTCGGCATTTCGGTGCCCGCATAGCCTCCTTATTGAAGGGTCCCGAGTCCCTATCGCTTCCGACTTACCTTATCGGGTTCGCCCGAGAATACTAGACTTTCCGTGCCCTCGGGCATTTGTGTAGATTGTGCACTTGAAGTATTTTCTTAAGAGTTTTGTTGTGTGCTTAGTATCCTGTCCTCATAAAGAGTACAGGGCTGTTGTGATTCTAATAAATACACTGTTTATTTTCATAACACTTGTGTGGTGTCCTTTCACTTGGTGTTCAAGGGGTATGTGATGGTATAACAGCTGGCTTAACACGCCCTCTAGAGTTTAGCCCGAAGACTGCTCGTATCCACGCTACTAGGATAGCTGGTCTAAGGTTGACTTACAACCAATCACCATAAGGGTCGTTTGGACTGATGCATAGTGATCACTAGAATAGTGAGCACTGCATATCAGGCCAACTTCTCACATTGGTGAGCAGCGGTTGGGATTTGAGCTTGCTGTTGTTTTACCACGCGTATCCTAAGAATATCTTGTGAAAGATCGCATAAGTACTCCAGGTACATATAACTTAGCTTAGAATACTCTGAGTTCTACTGAACCAGCTGTTGTAGCTCCTCAAGGCTTAGCACACCTTGGCTGCAACTCTTAGCAAGGGATCAGTAGGTAAACATATACTGTAGGTAGGTGCATCACTTACACCACACTAGAAGCAGCATGTCAGACAAAGGAGGAAACACTGAGTCTCCCCTTGTGTCAGTCGACCTTCCACAGGTCACTTCCAGATATGCTGCACTTAGCTTTCAAGAGATGCGACAAATCTGTACATCTCGGAAGCTAAAACAGGGTGCAAACCCTACCATTCCGTTTCTGATTGGTCTCTTGGAGACTTATGATGCTAGGAGGGCTGGTAACACCGACCCTTCTCATCCAGAAGGGAATATGCCCCCCCTCGAGGGAACCTTAGGTGACCCCGACCTTATCCATCTCTCCGCAGAAGGTGAAGAGGAGGATGAAGATCTGGAGCCATCTGAGGACGAGGCAGACAAAGGTCCAGTAGTGGTTAGCCAGCTAACTAGGGACAACTTAAGCAGGCACGAGAATGGTACTAGGAGACCCCTGGGGCCCCTCTCAGGCCAGCTTAACATTGGGAATGGACGAGTTAGGTCTCTGTCGATAGGCTCTAATAGATCCGTTCGAACCAATGGCTCTCGAGGCTCTTCTCAAAGAGGGATGACATCCCCTCAGAGGAGAGTGTACGAAGCTAAAGTGAGGGAAGTCAATCTGAGGATCGAAAGGGAAGAACTTGCCCTGGCCAAAGAGAGACTCGCCTTTGCTAGAGAGCAAGAATTGAGTGGGAAAAACCCCACTGGTGGCAGCATTCCCCCACGGGAAAACAGGAGTTTAGACACTAGACACCTGAGTAAGATAGTGTCCCCCTTTGAGCAAGGGGATGACATCCACAAATGGATTACTGCTTTGGAGAGGGCCTGCACTGTACAGTGTGTCCCCCAGAGTCAGTGGGCAGCTATCTTGTGGCTCTCCTTTGAAGGTAAAGGTAGATATAAGCTCCTCACTACTAGAGCTGAGGACGCTAACGATTACCAGGTCCTGAAGAACACACTGATTGATGGGTTCGGCCTAACCACTGAGCAGTACAGGTTGCTGTTCAGGGATACCCAGAAAACTCAGTCTCAGGACTGGTCTGATTTTGTCGATTGTGCCACTAAGGCTTTGGAGGGCTGGTTGCTGGGCAGTAAGTTTACTGATTACACAGGATTGTATAATTTGATCATGCGAGAACAGATTTTAAACAATTGTCAGAACCAGTTGTTGCATCAGCACCTTGTCGACTCGGATCTGACCTCTCCCCAAGAATTGGGAAAGAAGGCAGACAGGTGGGTCAGGACAAGGGTTAAGCAAAACCAGGGCCAGAACCAGGGTGGTCAGAAGAAAGCAGACCAGAAGGGTAAAGATTCTAAGGGTGAACAAAATGACCAGAAGTCTTCGACAGGTCCCCAACAACCCAAAGAGGGGGGGGGGGTCAGGCTTCCCAGAAAAAGAAGAATCAAGAAGGCCAATCGAAAAGGTGGTGCCAATACTGTAAAAGTAAAACTCACTGGTTTAGTAAGTGCACCAAGAAAGGAGGGCAGACTCCTGCTACTGCAGCCCCTAAGGCACCTGTGCCCCCTAGTACAGCCAGCAGTAGTAGTGCTCCTCCCAAGGGACTAGTTGGGTTAACCTTGGGTTCTGAGGGGTGTGACAACTTAGTTGGCACACTCACTCAGGCTGTCCTTGTCTGTACAGGGGGTGTGGATATGTCCCCTGATGTCAGTCCCAATACCTTGGGCAAATACCGACAGACGCCTTTAATAAATAGAAAAATGGCTCAGGCCTATAGGGACACTTGTGCCAGTGTCCCCATGGTGACGCCTAACTTTGTGGACCCTGGACAGATCATGCCAGGTACAGATTTCCTGGTGACCAATGCCAGCAACGTCACTACTAGTCATAGTATGGCGATTGTTGCTTTCTCCTGGGGAGGGGTAAATGGCCAGAAAAAGGTTGTTGTTAGTTCAGACCTCCCAGTGGATTGTTTGTTGGGCAATGATTTGGAGTCATCACAATGGTCAGAAGTGGAGCACCGGACTCACATGGAGATGTTAGGCTTACCAGCACATGTGCTTGCTGTGACTAGGTCACAGGTCAGAAGATGCCCCACTGAACCGGTGCTGGATCCTGGAACAATGGACCAGACACCTCCCAAGAAGAAGAGCAGTCGGGTTAAGGCATCGCCTTCCCCCTTGCCCCAGGTCGAGGATCAAGTCTCAGAGGAGGCTGACCTCCAGGAATTGCGGGAAACTGAACCTAAAGAACTCGAACTTGATCAAGTTGAGTTCCTGGGCTCAGGGGGACCCTCACGAGAAGACCTGGGGAAGGACCAGTTAGACTGCCCTTCCCTTGAACCCCTCAGACAGCAGGCTGCTGCTGAGGCTGCTGGGAACGCCACAGGTACCCACAAGGTATACTGGGAGGATGGACTCCTGTACACTGAGGCAAGACACCCCAAGCCTGGCATGACCAGGAGGCTGGTTATCCCCTTGTCTCAGCATGGTTTCCTTCTTACCTTGGCCCACGAGATTCCCTTAGCAGGACACTTAGGCCAGACGAAAACGTGGGACAGGCTTGTCTCACACTTTCACTGGCCTCACATGAACGAGGATACCAAGGAGTTTTGTCGCTCCTGTGTCACTTGCCAAGCCAGTGGTAAGTCAGGTGGCACAACAAAGGCCCCCCTTATACCAATGCCAGTGGTGGGGGTGCCCTTTGAACGAGTGGGGATTGACATTGTCGGTCCAATGGAACCCCAAACAGCATCAGGGCACAAGTTTATACTGGTGGTAGTGGATCATGCCACCAGGTATCCTGTAACGACCGGATTTTCCGCTCAGATGGAATCAGTCCCTAGGGGCCCCTCTAACCCAGCCGGAACGTAATCACCTCCCTCCTTAGAACGTATTTACAATGGGTATGGATACATATATGTACATTTCGTACCTAAGGATGGGGAAATAGCAATAAACATGCATAGGTTTTCTACCATATCCTATTCATATCAGCTAGTCTCGCGGCCACTCAGACCCAGACTAATCTACCCTAGGGCAGATATGACACACAATCCGGCGTGTCTACACACGGGCCTGCAGTCCCAATGCTCTCATTAACACACGGTTCACAATCCGGCGAACCTCCACGCTGGTCTCCTCCCCAGCGCTCTCATTTACACACGGTTCACAATCCGGCGAACCTCCACGCTGGTCTCCTCCCCAGCGCTCTCATTAACGCCGTATATCAACGACGACCACTTTCCTATGGACACCTATGGGAGCAACTTCTCATTTATCTACTTGGGATAAAACTATGACAATGAAAGTTAGTACGGTTTTCCGAATTATAATATGTACCTTCTGCTCCTGGCATCAAAGGTCCCCTCGCTTCCTATTTGCTTGATCACTCCTTACCTGATCGGGATTTCACATCCGTTCATGCAAACAATGCTCAACTAGAAGGGTAAGTTACCACGATTGAACAAGAATACAAGGCACATGTCGGTTCACTAAGAACTAGGATATTTATTGGTAATAAACATAAACACAATACTATGCAATGTATTTTCTGCAAAGAAAAGGTAAAGGTTAGAATGCGCGCTTATTTAAGGAAAGGGCGGAGGTCACCTGGTTAATGTGAAGTCGGGGCTCGGCAGTCATCTAGGTTCCCTTCTCGTCTCTGTGTCTTGGCTTGTCGTGAAGTCACACCCCAGCCGTCACAAGTACACGTCTGCACCGCTAGGCTCAATCTCTTCTGCTTCCCTCCAAGTCACTGGAACCTTGCTGGTTATTAGCTACCGTATCTCTCTCTCTCTGTCTCTGTGCGCTCCGCGCTATTTCTCCTTCAGTCTTTCTCAGAGAGTCTCGGTCTTAAATCTTTCTCGGACTTCAAAGATGGCGACTGTCCGCCGTGGAAATAATTAATAGCAGAGATGCTAACGGCTAGCTGCCGCCTACGAACTAACTAACTCATTGCCTAACACCTTCGCTAATATCAAAGCCTGTCCCTTCATGGAAAGTTACGGCCAGTAACCTGCCGCCCACCAAATTCTTGTACCTCCCCGTACCAAGGACACGTTCCCAGCCGGCCGGCCTGAAGTTGTGTCTTCGGAGCGGAGAAAAATACATTCCTTCGATAAGGGCCAGCCTGAGCCGGTTCTCTCCAAGCGAACAACACCTTGAAACTAAAACATTACACTTGACCTAGAAGGCCTCTCAAGCTACCAGGCAGAGGGCAAGATGGAGTCTGTCCCGTTTAAGGCCTACAGGGCCCAGAATACGCATAACTCCATGGAAAATAACCTAACACTCTTGCAAAAGGATGGACTTATATATTTATCCCCTAGCTTAAATTCATAAGCCCTGATCTAAAGAAAGGGGTACGAAAATGCCCTACTGTGCCTCATGAAGAGGTCCTACTTATAGTCCTAATCCCTATACTACAAGGGTAATAGACTGGAGTCATTCTCCATCATTCTTCCTCTAAAAGGGCCGGAAAAAGTCGGTCATTACATTACACCCCTTGACTCCAGTCTATTAATCATATTCTAAATAGAACTAACATCAGTGGAAGAATAATAAGAAACAAAATTAACTGATCTATGTTTCTTGCCAAATCTACAATATTGGAGTAGGGAAGGAATGCACTGAATAAAGCAGCAGATAGCTATTAAAATACAAATGGAAACAATAATACCCCCTAAAATCTGTCGTAAAGAATGCAAGTCAGGTAACCAATTAAAGAGCCAGTCGAACCAGCCTTGATCAATATGCTGTCTAATTTCTGCAGTCAAGTCATGGAGTTTGTCAATATGGGCTTGGATTGATTTAGAGTGATCGGACAAATTAAAACAGCATAGGCCTTCAAAATCAGAACACTCATGTCCATGTTTTAACAGAAGATAATCGATCGCTGCGCGATTCTGCAAAATAGCTCGACGTTCACCCTGGGCATCTAATAACAGGTCAGATAATACAGTAGAAGTTTGATTAATGGATTTAACCATCCAGCAGGCCATCTTGCCGATTGTTTTTGCATTATAAACGGCCAACGCTGGGACACCAATAATAGAAAAAGCTAAACCAAGGTATTCCGATTTGGAGTAGAGGTGAACAGAGGAATCACAATCTTCATGTAATGACATAGAGTCTCGTACCATACGTGAATGGGAACCAGGATGTGAGGAAAACATTAATAAACTTAATCTAGTAATGGCACATGGACCTCCAGAAATATTAGCGGGAATATAGGGCCAGGAGGAGTTTCCACACGAGAATAGCCACCCAGAGGGCAGCAACATTGCACGGTAATAACTAGGAGCAACTAATAGACGTTTACATGTCATATTATTTTTTACGGAAACACATGAATTCGGAAGTCTCTTTAAACACAGCAATCGTTGATGAGCTGAAAAAGAAGTGGCAGCCTGAAGTTTTAATTTAAGGCATTCGGTGATAGCCTTGGGATCACATGTTAGAATAAAGCATAAATCACCCTGCGTAATATTATAGGTTGTGATCTGGGAATGAATAGGGGGATCAGAATCTGGAAGAATAGTACATAAAGGACAAAATTCATGGGCCGCAAAGTCGCCCAGAATAATATTGGGTCGGGCACTTGAAATATTGAAGATATGTCGCAAGGTTTCAGTGGATGCTGGGACAGCAACCAAACAGGTCGCTAAAATGTCAGTCACAGACCTCATAGGAGTGAGGCAGAAATGTGGGGAGTTAGTCACTCTTTTTGCAAGTGTTATCCAAAAGTTAGATGATGAATCCCACGCAGCAAAGGAACGCGGAACTCGGGTTCTCCAATCAACCGAAGTCGGTGGGTTCTCTCCTCTCCCGGCGTAGCAGGCCAAAAGGAGTCCAACGCCGACACATCCTGCAGCAGCAGTCCAGAGAATGATCTGAAAGAATACAAACACAGGCCTTAATCATTCTCGTAGGTAACATTTATCAGCTGGGACAGCTTCCCAGCTATCTTTCCCTGGCCTCATCACCAGAACGGTGTTGTCATGACCGATCGCAATAATATCAGCCTGTTCAGGGGGATGTTTAGGCGATTGCACCCATATTTTAGCTCCAGGAAGGTCAGATGATCCAAAGCCTTTTTGTCCTCGACAGTTAACAAAGTTGGGGCAGTGCCTTTCTGAATCTCACCACTGAAGACAGGCATAATCAGCAACTGGGCAACGCGGTCAGACTTTTTGATCGATAAATTAATCTCACTGCTATTAAGCAAGAGAACTTTAATCTCTCCCTGATAATCGCTGTCAATTACTCCTCCGAGTATTTGAATACCTTTCAGGGCAAGGCCTGATCTGGGGGCAATTAATCCGAAGCTATCGGCAGGTATACAGACACCAACGCCGGTTTCAATAATGATTCGATCTCTTCCTTTCAAGTTTGCATCATTTAAAGCATGCAGGTCCAAGCCTGCGGAACCTGGGGTCGCTCTACATGGAGCCAAAGCTCCGGGGGTAATCTCCCAATACATAACAGTGTTGGACATAGAATTGGGCTTTGCATCAACATTTGGAGGAAACAAATGCATCAAAGGGGATTCAGTATGTAACAAAGGGCGGTTATTTAATATCAATAATGCCTGAAACAAAAAGTCTCTCCAATTTTTATAATGTTCATCAGTCAACTTACGCAATTGTTCCTTTAGCAAACCATTCATCCTCTCAATCAGTCCCGAAGCCTGTGGATAATATGGAATGTGAAACACCCATTCAATGTTATTTTCCACACAGAATTCCTGTACCAATCTTCCACGAAAGTGGGATGCGTTATCAGATTGAATTTGGAATGGAACACCATAGTACAAAATAAGCAATTCCAAAGTCTTAATGGTATTCACTTGGGTAGCTTGCTTGCAAGGGAAAGCGACCAAAAGGCCACTATAAGTATCAACAGCTGTACAGACATACTGGCAATTTTTGCTCATAGGGAGCGGGCCAATATAATCAATCTGCCAAATTTGAGCGGGCAATTTTCCTCGATGTAACTGGCCTCAAACAACATGAGGCACTTGTTTCTTTCTGGAATGCTGACAAATGGGACAATGCAGAATGACATCTTTAATCAAATTAAAAGGAATATAAATTCCTCGGTCGGCAGCCCACCTGCTAGTGGCTTTCTCTCCAAAATGTCCTGCTTTCTGGTGGGCCCATTTCGCCAATCCCGCCAAATCAGAATCCTGCATGTCCACCACTGCCTCAGCAATTTTAGATTTCTCATCTGCAATATTATGAAAGAATTTGTCAAGGGAGTCTATCGGAGTGTGAGCATCCACGTGAAAGATTGTCACAGTACTCTGTGGGAGCAACTCCCAAATTTCTTGCCATAGTTCTTTTCCCCACAGTTCTTTTGACTGCAATTCCCAATTATGAGAATGCCATGTTGGTAACCATACCGCCAGTCCATTAGCAGTGGACCAGGAATCAGTAAAAATATGACATGTGCCAGGTAGTTCTTGTTTCAAAACTTGGTAAACTGCATACAATTCAGCATATTGACTACTCTTACCATCACCAGTGGTACTCAATAATTTCTGCGTGATCGGGTTATAGGACACTGCTTTCCAATGCCGTTTCTCACCAATGAACCTCGCTGAACCATCCGTAAACCACACATGTTTTCTATCCTCCGCGGACAGATCATCAAATGATTTACCCCACTTGACAGGAGATTACTGTACTACAGGTACAGAACAATCACTTCCAGTCTCATTCGAGGGCGCCTGCGCCACTCGCTCATGCAACACTGCCACACCTTTCGGACCCACACGTGCCCTGTCCTGAATGTACCATTTCCATTTAATCACACTCGCCTCTTGAGCATGTCCAATCCGATGGGATTTTGGCGAACTCAAAACCCACTGCATAATAGGAATCTCAGGTCTCAAAATCACAGCACGACCTAGGGTCAATTGCTCGGTATCCACCAGAGCCCAGTAACATGCAAGTAATTGTTTTTCAAAAGGTGTATAACGCTCACCAGCCTCAGGTAACCTTTTAGTCCAAAAACCTAATGGTACTTTTTGTCTGCCCTGCTTTTGCCATAGACTCCAATTGGCATACAGACCTTCCACAGACACATTCAAATCCACATCACCTTCGCCCACAGGCCACAAATCCAAGGCGTACTGAATCGCTTCTTTCGCCAAATTAAAAGCATTCTGTTGTGGTTCACCCCATTCAAACGCATTCTTTTTACGAGTGACTCGATATAACGGAGCCAAAATCTGACTCAAATGGGGAATATGCTGACGCCAAAGACCAAACAAGCCAATGAAACTCTGAGCCTCTTTTCTATTCCTTGGGACTGCAAAATCTAAAATTTTTCGCTTCACCTGTGGGATCACCTCTCTGTGACCTTCATGCCAATTAATACCTAAAAATTTGACATTTTGGGATGGGCCTTGTAATTTATCAGGGTTGATTTCCCAACCTTTTGCTCGTAAACAATCAAGGATCTGGTCTAAATGGGACTGTACCTGATCTTGCGTCTCACCTTGAATCAAAATGTCATCAATATAATGACACACTTGTATTTGTGGATTCACGGGCACCTCAGACAAATGCTCCGCCACCAGCCGGTGACAGATCGTGGGACTATGTACATAACCTTGAGGAAGACTCCTGAACGTCATTTGATGTCCATTCCAGGTAAAACTGAATTGTTCCTGACACTCGGGGGCAATTGGAATCGAAAAGAAAGCATTAGCAATATCAATGGATGCATACCATGTACCTGGATGCTTCTGAATTCTCTGAATCAAAGTGACGATGTCTGGTACTGCAACAGCTAAACGAGGTGTGTGTTTGTTCAATTCTCGATAATCAACAGTCATGCGCCAAGAATTATCACTTTTGCGCACGGGCCAGACGGGGTTATTCCAAGCAGACGTGACCGGAGTTATAACTCCTGCGTCAACCAAATCCTGAACTGTAGCACTAATTTCTTCATGACCACCTGGAATACGATATTGTTTCTGAGAAACCACTTTCGTGGCTTGAGGAATTTTAATGGGGGGCATCCGTAAACGGCCAACCCGTACGGGTCTGGTCGAAATGTAATGTTTGGTTCCAAATTGATAACAACCATCATCCAAATGCAAAGTCATTCCTTTTAGAATATCAATTCCAATTATATACTCCAAAAGTGGTACAACTAACACAGAGTATTCTTTACGGGGAATCATACCAATGTTTATTTCAAGTGTAGTTTGCACCGCGGGGGTCTCTTTTCCACCTAAACCAGTAATTGTGAAAAATTGTCCTTTACATTTCTTTGATTTACCATGAATTAAAGTGGCCTCCGCTCCTGTATCTACTAGTGCTCGGGCCCTTTGGATATTACGATGTTTCCAAAAAATCTCAATATCTACATAGGGTCTGTTGTCTCTGTGAGCCCACCTGTGTACTGGAGCTTGACCTATTTCCTAGTCATTTTTACTGCGTTCTGTCAACCAAGACAAATCGGGATAAATGCTCTCAGTTTTCTTGGGTATCAAAATGTCTTGTTCATATCCATCTCCATTACGAAATGGATTTCTGTCATTTTCATAGTACTGTGAATTACGATCAGAAAGCCTATGACGATCCTCCCTTCTCCTCAGCTCAGCGGAATAATTTCTCTCATCTCTATTTCGCTTGGAAGCACGATCATCTCTCCCCCTTTCTTTTTCCCCCTCTCTCCCTCTCACATTGTCACGATGAGGGGACACATCACGATCATAACGCCGATCATCACGGCGATCAGAATCCGCACGACGTCTCTCATCACCACTGTCATCAGAACCACGATCACAATCATTCTTCCGCACACGACGGGCACCCTCCTTCCGATCCAAACCACGCTTACGAAATATCTCCCATAAGCGATTATTAGGTTCGCCATCAATATACTCCCGTTTCACACCATCAGCTATAAGTGCAAGAAACATATCACGTCTAGAGAACTTATAGTCCCCAGCAGTACGACCCTCAGGTCGAGATTGTCTCTCAGGTTTAAACCACTCACCCAACTCACCAAGCTGACGAACAGATTCAAGCACCGTAGACAAAGGATTGCCAGTTTGATTAATCAACAAAGTCATCATAACCTGCTTGTAAGCAACAGGCGACGAACGGATAATACGATTACGCACAGAAGATGTTAAAAGACCATCCAACAGTCTGTCCGAAGTACTGAGAAAAATCGCAGTTTTCATCACTTCCTCTTTCAAACGTTGCGACGCATCGCGCAAAGTGTACCACGGCTTGTCATTGACAGGCCAATCAGATTCAGTAGGGTATTTATGGTTACAGCCGTCAGACGCAAGCTGGAGCAAACTAATCTGGCCAGCACCATTATAATTTCGAAAATGATCTTGTACAGTAGAATCAGAACTGAAAGAGCAAAATCGTAAACAATCAACAGCATCGAGCATAATAGCAGCAGCGCCCAGTTCATAAAGGCGCACCATCCATGTAAGCAGAGCCTCACCGGGCCGTTGACGAAATCGTTGTAAAATGTCACTAACCTCCTGTTGAGTAAAATCCTCAATACAATCCAAAGCAATACCAGCTGGATTACCAGGGGCTTGTTGTAATTTGCGACGAAACACAGGATGAGCAGAAACCTCAGGAAGAGCTTCCGAAGAAGCCCGCATCTTAGATTTAGAAGAACAATCGGGGCAAGACATATCACCTGAATGGGAAGAGCGACCACGGTCGCCGGGAACAATATTATCGTCACAAGAAGCAGATTTACAGTCACGTCCGGAGCGAGAAGACTCGCGCTTGTCACCCTCCTCAGCCGAGGAGTCAGAAGCATTTGATTCCCAGATATTACCATCCCACTCGTCAGGGTTCCAATCCAGTCCGGCTTTCGCCACGACCAGACGCACTTTCCGTGTAGACACACGACCACGACGGTGTTTGTACTTATATCTCGCAATGCGAACTGCAGCCCTTTCGGCTATAGTTTGATAAGTCTCAAGTTTGTCGGCAAGCAATTTATTCTGACAGCGCAAAAGAGTATGCGCATTCTGTAATTCAACACACTGTCCTTCCATATCCGCAAACTGCTTTCGCAACTGAACAAACCTCTCATGAAGAATTCTGTATGCATTGAGCACAATCCAACCTCTGCGTCCCAAAATAGGAAGCTCATCACCCTTCACTACTGGCGCTTTCTGCAAGCATGAAACCACATCAGCAGGCTCCGCCTGCTCCAAACAGGAAGACCAATTTTCACTCAAACCAGTAGAATCGGCCCACTCACGGGCCAAGGCCTCGTAAGGCATAGACTCCCAGCCGGGAATCTGAATAGGCAATTTGAAAACAGATGTCGATTTTTTCGCAAACATGTCGACACACAAAAAGTATATACACAATTATGAACAAAAATTTATACGTACGAGACGAGCGCAAACCAACAAGATTAAAACAATACAGCGCACACAGGCTTCGTAAACAGTTCGTGACGCCAGATGTAACGACCGGATTTTCCGCTCAGATGGAATCAGCCCCTAGGGGCCCCTCTAACCCAGCCGGAACGTAATCACCTCCCTCCTTAGAACGTATTTACAATGGGTATGGATACATATATGTACATTTCGTACCTAAGGATGGGGAAATAGCAATAAACATGCATAGGTTTTCTACCATATCCTATTCATATCAGCTAGTCTCGCGGCCACTCAGACCCAGACTAATCTACCCTAGGGCAGATATGACACACAATCCGGCGTGTCTACACACGGGCCTGCAGTCCCAATGCTCTCATTAACACACGGTTCACAATCCGGCGAACCTCCACGCTGGTCTCCTCCCCAGCGCTCTCATTTACACACGGTTCACAATCCGGCGAACCTCCACGCTGGTCTCCTCCCCAGCGCTCTCATTAACGCCGTATATCAACGACGACCACTTTCCTATGGACACCTATGGGAGCAACTTCTCATTTATCTACTTGGGATAAAACTATGACAATGAAAGTTAGTACGGTTTTCCGAATTATAATATGTACCTTCTGCTCCTGGCATCAAAGGTCCCCTCGCTTCCTATTTGCTTGATCACTCCTTACCTGATCGGGATTTCACATCCGTTCATGCAAACAATGCTCAACTAGAAGGGTAAGTTACCACGATTGAACAAGAATACAAGGCACATGTCGGTTCACTAAGAACTAGGATATTTATTGGTAATAAACATAAACACAATACTATGCAATGTATTTTCTGCAAAGAAAAGGTAAAGGTTAGAATGCGCGCTTATTTAAGGAAAGGGCGGAGGTCACCTGGTTAATGTGAAGTCGGGGCTCGGCAGTCATCTAGGTTCCCTTCTCGTCTCTGTGTCTTGGCTTGTCGTGAAGTCACACCCCAGCCGTCACAAGTACACGTCTGCACCGCTAGGCTCAATCTCTTCTGCTTCCCTCCAAGTCACTGGAACCTTGCTGGTTATTAGCTACCGTATCTCTCTCTCTCTCTGTCTCTGTGCGCTCCGCGCTATTTCTCCTTCAGTCTTTCTCAGAGAGTCTTGGTCTTAAATCTTTCTCGGACTTTAAAGATGGCGACTGTCCGCCGTGGAAATAATTAATAGCAGAGATGCTAACGGCTAGCTGCCGCCTACGAACTAACTAACTCATTGCCTAACACCTTCGCTAATATCAAAGCCTGTCCCTTCATGGAAAGTTACGGCCAGTAACCTGCCGCCCACCAAATTCTTGTACCTCCCCGTACCAAGGACACGTTCCCAGCCGGCCGGCCTGAAGTTGTGTCTTCGGAGTGGAGAAAAATACATTCCTTCGATAAGGGCCAGCCTGAGCCGGTTCTCTCCAAGCGAACAACACCTTGAAACTAAAACATTACACTTGACCTAGAAGGCCTCTCAAGCTACCAGGCAGAGGGCAAGATGGAGTCTGTCCCGTTTAAGGCCTACAGGGCCCAAAATACGCATAACTCCATGGAAAATATCCTAACACTCTTGCAAAAGGATGGACTTATATATTTATCCCCTAGCTTAAATTCATAAGCCCTGATCTAAAGAAAGGGGTACGAAAATGCCCTACTGTGCCTCATGAAGAGGTCCTACTTATAGTCCTAATCCCTATACTACAAGGGTAATAGACTGGAGTCATTCTCCATCATTCTCCCTCTAAAAGGGCCGGAAAAAGTCGGTCATTACATATCCCGAAGCTATTCCCCTTAGGACCACTACAGCACCTGTTGTGGCAAGAGCCCTAGTTGGAGTGTTCTCCAGAGTGGGCTTCCCTAAGGAGGTTGTCTCTGACAGAGGTGCAAACTTTATGTCGAGCTACTTGACTGCTATGTGGAAGGAATGTGGTGTCAACTATAAGTTCACTACACCCTATCATCCACAATGCAATGGGCTTGTTGAACGGTTCAACAGTACCCTAAAAGGGATGATTCATGGACTACTTGAAAAGCTCCGGCGTAGATGGGACGTACATGGAAAAGGCATCTGAAAACCTTAAGGCCAGCCAAGAACTCCAAAAAGCTTGGCATGACCAAAAGGCTGTCCTGACTGTTTACCAGCCTGGACAGAAGGTGTGGGTGTTGGAGCCAGTGGCCCCAGCAGCACTCAAAGACAAATGGTCTGGGTCCCACACGATTCTTGAGCAAAAGGGAGAGGTCACCTACCTGGTAGACCTTGGAACTTCCTGGAGCCCCCACAGGGTGCTCCATGTTAACCGGCTCAAAGCATATGTCGACAGGACGGACATGAGCTTGCTCATGGCCATAGATGAGGGACAGGAGGAAGAGAGTGACCCTCTCCCAGACCTGCTCACTCAGAATCCTGATGATGGATTAGTGGATGGTGTTGTCTTTTGTGGCAGCCTCTCTGAACATCAACAGAAGGATTGCAAACAGGTTCTTCAATCCTTCCGGCATATGTTCTCTCTAACACCCAGTCAGACCAATTGGTGTACCCATGAGGTTGACACTGGTGACAGCTTGCCCGTCAAGAGTAAAATCTACAGGCAGCCCGATCACGTTAGAGACTGCATCAAAACTGAAGTGCAGAAAATGTTGGAGTTGGGAGTCATTGAACCTTCGGATAGCCCTTGGGCTAGTCCAGTAGTTCTAGTGCCAAAGCCTCACACCCAGGGTGGTAAGAAAGAGATGAGGTTTTGCGTAGACTACAGGGGTCTCAATGCAGTCACTAAGACTGACGCCCATCCAATACCAAGGGCAGATGAGCTTATAGATAGATTGGCTTCTGCCAACTATTTAAGTACGTTTGACCTGACAGCGGGGTATTGGCAAATCAGGTTAGCTGAGGACGCCAAGCCCAAAACAGCATTCTCTACCCCTGGTGGGCATTATCAATTTGTGGTAATGCCCTTTGGTTTGAAAAATGCACGTGCCACCTTCCAAAGGCTGAGGAATCACGTTCTCACTGGGCTGGATGACTTCTGTGCGGCGTATCTGGACGATATTGCTGTCTTTAGCTCCACCTGGGAGGATCACCTGGTCCACCTGAGGAAAGTGTTAGAGGCGCTGCAAGCAGAAGGTCTCACTATTAAGGCCACCAAGTGCCAGATAGGGCAGACACAGGTTGTATACTTGGGCCACCTTGTAGGTGGAGGCCAAGTTCAACCACTGGAGAGCAAAATACAGTCAATCAGGGACTGGGCTCCTCCAACCACCCAGACTCAGGTTCGAGCTTTCTTGGGCCTGACTGGTTACTACCGGAAGTTTGTCAGAAATTTTGGATCGATTGTGACTCCACTTAATGAACTGACAAGTAAGAAAATGCCAAAAAAGGTTCAGTGGACAGCGAGCTGTCAAAAAGCATTCGATGACCTAAAACAGGCCATGTGCACGGCACCTATCCTCAAGAGTCCAGACTACTCCAAACCATTCATTGTCCAAACAGATGCTTCTGAGTTGGGTGTGGGAGCTGTTCTATCTCAACTGAATTTTGATGGTAATGACCAGCCCATTGCTTTTATAAGCAGACGGCTGACCCCCAGAGACAAAAATTGGTCAGCTATTGAGAGGGAGGCCTTTGCTGTGGTTTGGGCCCTGAAGAAACTGAGGCCATACTTGTTTGGCACTCATTTCAAGATTCAGACCGACCATAAGCCCCTCTTATGGCTAAATCAGATGAAGGGTGAAAACCCCAAACTGCTTAGGTGGTCCATTTCCCTACAGGGGATGGACTTCACAGTGGAGCATAGACCTGGCACTGATCATGGCAATGCAGATGGGATCTCCAGGTATTTCCACTTAGAACAAGAAGACTCACCTGGTCAAGGTTAGTTTATTGTCCCAACGTTTGGGGGGGGTCATGTAGGAGAGTAGGGTCTGCAATCCTATGATCACCCAGATTTTTTGCTTTTGTTTCACTGGTTTACGACTTTCTCTGGCTGTGGGCCTGCCAATCAGACCCACAGCCTAGCTGTTCTCTCGCTAAATTGACATGTGTACCTTAGGTGCATTACCCAATTGGAACTGAGCCACCTTGTCAGACCCTGTCACTCAGGGCATCGGTGTACCCAGGGCCTACCAGGGGCTGAAGCATGTATTATGCCACCCCTGGATGGCCATCTAAATCTGACACAACTGGCTGCACGACAGCTGGGGCAAGGTGGTGTACTCGCCCTTTGCTTTAGATATAGTATACCTATATCTAACCCTAAAATGGACACCCGAGTTCCTATCAGTCACTCCTATGGCAGGCCTTGACAATCCTGAAGGCAGAGTGCGGGGACTCGTGTGAATTGGCGCTCTGGCATGAGCCGAGCCCGGTTGCAGCTTGCGGAACCAAGTCCCAATGGCTGTTCCATGATAATGCGTACCACATATTGCTAACTTCGGTATCGCGTTATCAAGACATGTCGAGTAAGGTGTCATACGAATCGGGATGCTGACCCCTCACCAATGCTGGCGACGGGGTTATCATTCCACCCTTCTAGAGGGACACGACATGTACGTAACTGTGAACCCCGGTTAAAGTTAACTGAAGCCTCAGCTCCACAAAATGGATGCTGCCACCACAGAAACGAGTCTGACCTCCTGCTGCTGGGAGTCCTTCCAGCGAGGAGAGCTTGGACAAAGGGTTTCCTGTCCGGGGCGGTGCTCGCACCATCCCAGACAGGGTTTTGTGTATCCTGGGTTGGCAGGGCTTTACAGGAAGGTGACTGCGGAGTGGCACCCCGGTGCTCACTACGCATCTGCCGGCTAGAACCAGTTCCAGGGGCACCCCAGCCCCTGACCTGGGGAAAGTCCGGCATGGGAGACGGGTGTAACCACCCCCCTTCCTGGTCCCACCCCTATGGCAGGACCTAGTCGCGTACCCACTCCTTTCTTTAGGATAAAGGCAGGAGCGGGGACCCTTCCAAATTAGATCATCTTTGAATCAAGAAATACTTTCTACGAAAGGAACTCTCGACTTCTTCTCAAGATTTCTCCCTTGTGGCTAAGGAGTAGTCACCCTGCATCCGCAGGCACCATCTAAGAACTCTGCGGTTTGCTGCACGTCCTTCCTCAGGAATCCGACTGCCCAGCTCGACGAGAACCGGCTTCCCTGGCACCTCTGACCTCTACCCACATCGTCAGCTCAGCTGAGATCCGTGGGTGCGAGCAGACCTCGAGGGACCGGCCATCATCAGAACCTGCACGATTTCTAAACCAGCACGACCACCGAGGGATCCTCTGGTGAGTGCTTTGGGGTCCGAGAAGCCCCGACCCTGAGCAGCTCCAGCACCGAAGTTCAGCCTACCAGCATCTCCACGATCTGCGTGGGGCCCTTCTGCTTTTGCCGCTCATCACGTTGTCTGGCTACTAGCGGCTGGCTTGTGGCCTTCTCGACGACGTCCGACAACAACGCTGTTGGTCTGGTTGCTCCAGACTGACCCTTGCTCCCTTTTGAAAGAGGAGCACCCCGGACCCTCCTGGTCCACTCAAGACGCCATTTTAGGTCCACCACGTGGCCCTGAATTTGCCAAGGCTTGTTGCCCCAATCCTGGGCCCAGCGACGCCGACAGCATCAATCTTCGTGGGACAGCTCGCACCTCCATCCTGGTCACCGACAACGCCTCCTGGTCCGTGAGACTGCAGAGCCTAGCGTCGCCCACTCACCTAGTCGAGGTGACGATCATCCGGTGCCCTCCTGGTACCCTCTGACTACTGGCTAGTAGTTACGAACTTGGTCCCCTCTGCTTTCAGGTGTCATCCATCTCTGATCCAGGCTTGGATCTCTACGAACTATCTCAACTGGTCGCCGGCCAGCAACTCCTTCCTTCCGGCTCCTGGTTCGTCAGCGAGGACTCCCGACGTCTGTAAAGACTTGTGCAGCCGCAGCCCCTGGGCTAGGTAACTTCGGCATTTTGGTGCCCGCATAGCCTCCTTATTGAAGGGTCCCGAGTCCCTATCGCTTCCGACTTACCTTATCGGGTTCGCCCGAGAACACTAGACTTTCCGTGCCCTCGGGCATTTGTGTAGATTGTGCACTTGAAGTATTTTCTCAAGAGTTTTGTTGTGTGCTTAGTACCCTGTCCTCATAAAGAGTACAGGGCTGTTGTGATTCTAATAAATACACTGTTTATTTTCATAACACTTGTGTGGTGTCCTTTCACTTGGTGTTCAAGGGGTATGTGATGGTATAACAGCTGGCTTAACACGCCCTCTAGAGTTTAGCCCGAAGACTGCTCGTATCCACGCTACTAGGATAGCTGGTCTAAGGTTGACTTACAACCAATCACCATAAGGGTCGTTTGGACTGATGCATAGTGATCACTAGAATAGTGAGCACTGCATATCAGGCCAACTTCTCACAATACCCGCTCGAATTATTACATATATGCAAACCCTTATTCCCCCACGAAAGGTGGATTGGGATAAGCTAACAGCCTGCAACCAAAAGAAGGATGAAAATGTATCTGACTTCTTTACCCGGTTTGAGAAAGTATTTATTGACTTCAGTGGACAGGATTTGTCCACAGAAGGTGGCATACGGCTATTCGTGAATAGATTTGTCACTAATTTGTTACCAGAAATAAAAAAAACGTTTACAAGCTGCCAAAAGTACTTGGACCACTTCAACCCCCTCAGTTATCCGTAGTATGGCTCTGGGATGCCTTCTGGTAACCATGCGCTTTACAAAAATGCCATACAATACAATACAATACAATTATGAGCATCGAGAAAATGAGAGTAAGGATAAGTCGGATAAAAAGGTTAAGGAGTTGAAAACCCGGGTGCTACTGCAGCAAGTCAGCAGAGGCCAAAACGCCAGAAGCTCTTTCCTGAGGGGCGCAGTGATGAGAGGAGGTGGAGGACAGGGACCCCATGTAAGATTTGATCAGTGCTCGAATTGCAGACAAGAGGGACACTGGCGAGCCCAGTGCCCATTACTATACGGACGGGGTGGTTTCAATAGAGGACGAGGAAGAGGAGGTACTGATCAAAGTAGCATGAGACGTGGTGACAGGTCTGGCGAAGAGTCAGGGAAAAACTATTTTGATGATTTTCAAGGAAGACAGTACTATAATGAGGATTATCGAGAAGACAGCTATGGTGGAAAGAATTATGCATGAGATAGCCACGGACAGAGCAGGGGCCATATATCAGTACCAGTTGATCAACAGGGGCCTTACGTACAGGGGCATTTGATGGGGACATCTGAGAAATGTTTGGTGGATACTGGAGCTATGA
Organism: Lissotriton vulgaris; assembly: GCF_964263255.1. Lineage (NCBI taxonomy): Eukaryota > Metazoa > Chordata > Amphibia > Caudata > Salamandridae > Lissotriton > Lissotriton vulgaris. Next base: position 85,686 of record NW_028245063.1, read on the forward strand.
ATAGTTCTGTGGCTAATACATTGGACCCAGGGACTGCTCTGTCTGGGCAAATTAACGTATCGGTGGGATTTTTAGGAATCCCCGTGGTCAAAACCACTTCCCTTTACTATTGGACCTGTTACTGTGGATTCACCATTTTTGCTTACTTCTAGCTGTGGTGAAAATTTGCTAGGCTTGGATATATTGAAAAAGTTGCATGCTCGTATTTATTGTTCTCCTGATGGTGTGTATCTAACATTGCATCCTCCCATTGAACGTATATCTCAATGTTTAGTCAAAAATGCACCTCTCCCCCCTGAGTTTTCAGATATACCCCCCACTCTTTAGGCAAAAGGGGACACGGATGTCGGATTGTTGAAAATACCCCCTGTATCTATAACCCTAAAACCGAATGTGCATCTACCACATATTCCCCAATATCGAATTTCACCTGAAGGTGAGCAGGCTTTATTGCATGTCATTCGTGATTTGATTAAGAAAGGAGTTGTAGAAGAAACAGCTGCAAATATTTGTAATAGTCCCATTTTACCGATTTTGAAAAAGGCCCCTTTAGATGGTGATCCTGATTATAAAAATACTTATTGTTTTGTAATTGACCTTAGTGAGGTTAATAAAATAGTGATTCCTCAATATCCTGTGGTCCCAGACATCACTGCAATCTTGACTATGATTACCCCTACCGCACAGAATTTTTCAGTAATCGATTTAAAAAACGCTTTCTTTAGTATCCCCATACATCCAGACAGCCGTCATATTTTTGGATTCTCCTTATCTGGCCGCAGTTTTAGATTTTGTCGTGCACCTCAAGGCTATACTGAAAGCCCTAGTATTCATAGTCAGGCTCTGAAGGCAGTCTTGGATGAGTTGGTTCTCCCTCCAGGTAATGTTCTCGTCCAATATGTGGATGATATTCTGGTGGCATCTGATACAGCAGATGGTTGTAAGAAAGCCACTGTTAAACTGTTGCACCACTTGGCTGCTAATGGTAATAAAGTGTCCTTGTCTAAATTTCAATATTGTCGACAGGAAGTGACCAATCTTGGTCATTTACTGTCGAAAGCGGGGAGACGATTAACTCCTGAACGAATAACTGTTATTACTAACATGTCTGTACCTCGTACTCAACGTGATGTTCGTGCTTTTTTAGGCATAACCTCTTACTGTCCCCAATGGATTCCTAATTTTTCCCTTCTGGCTAAACCCTTGATGCATTTGGTTACCAAAGATGTGCATGAACCCTTGCCCTGGACGGATGAATGTCAAGAAGCTTTTAATTCTTTAAAGACTACACTTTGTTCTGCACTCGTCTTGGGTACTCAGGACTACCGGAATCCTTTTGTACTCTATGTGCATGAGATGGACGGTTGTTCTCTTTCAGTGTTAACCCAGGGGTTTGGCGGAAAACAACGACCCTGTGCATATTTTTCGGCAGTATTGGATAATGTTGCCAGAGCCCTTCCTAGCTGTCTAAGGGCTACTGCTGCTGTGGCGGTGGCCATTCGACAGTCGGAGGGGATTGTTTTGAATACTGACCTCACAGTGATGGTACCGCACGCTGTGGACATATTATTGAATCGAACAAAAACTCAGCACCTCACGAGTACACGATTGACTGGTTACGAATTACCTTTATTTGCACCCCACATTAAAATTAAACGATGTGCCACTCTGAATCCAGCCACGTTACTACCCCTCCCTTCGAGTGACCAAAAGGACGATGTCTATGATTGTATATTTCGGACTGAAGAAGAAACGAAGGGACGTGTAGACCTCACTGACTCCCCTTTATCTGACCTGAGGAAATAGAAATTTTTCGTGGCCAATGTGTCCCCTGCATGTACCCCACGTTTAGTGTATGTTCATGTCACCCAATGCACTTTCCCTCTCATGCCTGTAATAATAATGCCTCTGTATTTCCGTCCCACTTTAGAATGTCAGTTACCAAGCTTTCCATGAAAGAAACGTTAATCCTGCACTGAGGCCTATGTTGCCAATGTATTTGCATGGTGCACGTTTAAAAGTCGAGATGAACCCGTTTTGTGGCTCAGCCTGAGCCAGGACCCGAATTCAGGCTCCATGCCTCCAGACACTCTGAAAGCTGCAGCTCAGCTATGTATCCCTGACCTCTCGCATACTTTCTGCTCAGCCGAAAGGGGCCCAGCCCGGCCTGCCAAGACAGTATTTTGCACAAGTTATCTACTTGCTCCACAGAAACACATTCCTGCTTAGTGAAGAAGGTAAACATAACCCGCCTGCAGAAGATAGGGCCTAGCCTTCCTGTCTCCGTTTAAGTGATTTACAGAGCTCGCATCCATAGAAGGCCCATAGCCCCCACGTAATGCACGAAGAAATATATGCACATACTGGCTCTTAGTGATGAGCAACTTTTGCTCGAGCGACCTTTACTTCAGATAATACATCCTCTAAACTCAAGATATCAGATAATACCAGACGTGCAGGTCGTCCTGACACTCAAGGCTTCTCTACTAGATCGAAAGTCAGCTCCCCCCAGCTTCCCCCAGTTACACGTTAATTGTACATCATGACCAAGTTGCGCGTACAAGTAGGGTAAAGGTTCCTGCTGACCATGCAGACCCCCTCCATGTATCCACCCACCTATGACACACCTATGACTCCTCAAGGAAACGCCCACGTGAACGCCTTCTTACACGCCCGTTTGCACGCCCATGTGCTCTTATCTCTCTCCTTCGCTTGCTCCGCCTGGAGCGCTCCGCCTTCTCTATGCAACGTAATGTATGTTTAATGTATAAATATTGTACTCTGTGAATAAAGTTCAGATGAAGACCCTTCCTGAAACTTAGTGGTGATGGAACCCGATTCTCCCTTAACTCGAGTTACTGAAATAAAGCCCTTTTGAATCGGACACCACGGACTCTGCCTCTCATTATATGCATGACCTTTTGTTTAAGTATAGAAATTCCGACAGGGTAATATTCTATTTACCACATAATCTGGCGCCCGAATAGGGACTAGTCCCCTTCCCCACGCACCGGCGATGTAGGTCCAGCCCTTGCCCCCTTCTACAGCCGTGACGGACTTCAAAGTGTACACAACAGCGGGACTTCCTGCTTACTCCTTCAGGCCCACGGAGGAGACGGACTGCGACCAGGCATCCACACGAGGCGGTGAGGATTGCGGATCATCCCAACCAGAGCCCAAGCCGTGAGAGAGCAAGGTCCGAGGTTTCCAGAGGCCCACCGGTTCCGAGGCGCATGCGCAGCACCGCAGTCACGCAGTATCAAGTTTCCGAGGCCTTCAAGTTTTGCTTCCCGGTGAGTACCGTTATTGGGAATGCATAAAGAATAACGTTTCAAGACGGGTTCATTTATTTGAGCTCGGTAAAGACGTGTCTGGTCACACAGGCAAGGTAAAGACGGGTCCATTTCGGTGGGCACGGTAAAGACGTGTCTCTTTATGAGACCGGTATGGTTGTACTGTATTCCAGTGCATAAAGTTAACGGTTTTCAAGTTCATGTTCTTCCCCATGTATCAGTTAAAATGTATCTGTCTTTAATGTTTTAGTGTTGTAGTGTGAATGATTGTTTCAGTCAGTCTATTTTGGTGTATATTGTGTTTTCATTAAGTTCGTTCCAACATGCCACTGTTTTCGAAATTACGTCAGATAGGGACCAGGAAAGGGATACTCGAAGAGTCAGTTCCCGTCCCGCCTAGAGACACACCTGGTCATTTTATGTACAATAAATATGGGCTAGATGCCATATTGTTTTTAGACTTATGGGTAGATTACACGAAGGATCTAGAGGAGAAGTATAGATGGCCTGCCTCAGGAACATGGGATTCTGAATGCATTATGAAAGTAGAGGAAGCACTATGGAAAAGGAAAGTAAGACCGTCCCAGAAAGATGCCATTGAATTATGGCGTAAAGAAGCGCATAGGAGAGCAGAGAAAGAATTCCATCAAGCAGAGAGAAGTAAACAAGCAGCGGAAAAAGCCAGAGAAAAAGAACTGCGGGAAGAGGGGGAACGGGTCAAGGCAGAACTAGCTGATAGAGAAAGAAATGCCCTCGTTGCTGGTATTTATCCCGTCCTTTCAGAAGAACTAGCTAAAGTGACCCCCTCAGAAAAACACCGTAGGTCGCATACGCCACCACCAGTACCCTTTAGAGTACGTAGACAGAAGCCGACAGCCTCTGAAGCTTTTATTTCCTCCTATCTAGAAGAGCCCGCACCGGACTATGTAAACGCAGAATTCCCTCCGCCCCCACCAGAGGATCAGCTCCTACAGTTGCAGCTTCCGCAGGTCGTGAAAGACGACGTAGGTCAAGGGGCAGTGGGAGGGGGGCCACCGACAACGCCACGAACACCGCCAACGACACGAACACTGTTAGGGCTACTACAAACGCCACAAATGACATCAACACCATTTAAGTATACTGTAACAGTCCCACGTTGTATATACAATCCAGTACCAGGAGAGGGTGCAATGCTCGTGTTTTCACTAAGATTAAGACATGCCGTCGACTATTTGATCACATTACCAGGCATGAAGGAACACCTAGATAAAATATACCATTTCATTAGAACAGTGGAGGGACCCGAGAGTATAGAGGAGGTCATGGAACACAGAAAGGTGGAGGTTAAGAACATGATTTTACGTTTTATGATTAACTGTCTGATTAGGGAACAAGACCAACCAGACAGAGATGTAAAGAAAGGTCTGACGGATTGGAGTGACAACATAGCTGCCGGTCGGCATGACAAACAGGGACAGACAGAATGTATGTACAAGAAAATACGAAAGGAGATCTTAAAAATACACAGGGAAGAGTCTGACGGGCAGTATGAGTCATCAACGGAAGAAGTTGAGCCAGAAACCGAGGAAAAGGACAAAATAAATTACGTAGGCAAAGCACGACAGTTTGACAGGCCCAAGTGTCTCGACTACCGTAAACAGGGACATTCTATAAAAGAAAGATATTCCCTTGAAAATCTATTCCAAGCTACTGAAAAAGCACTGAAACGACGAGTAGAGAGCGAGAGACCCCACACCCCACACGAACAGGAATTAGTCCGGTCAGCCGTCCAATGGGTGTCCAATTCTAACATATACAGCAGTGATATAGTGGCTCAGACCTTTTTTGAGTCTTCTGCCGAACGAACAGCGTTTGGCTGGTATTTACATGGTTCAACATTTGATAACGTTGTACGAGAGTCAATATTCTGATCCTGGTCCCTTGTATAAATTACTGGACGATATACTTCTAGAAAGATGGACAGACCTAGGTACTGAATTGATTAATGTCATTCTGGACCAACGACATAAGTACTTGACTTCTCTGACCACATGCATGATTCCCGCCCCACACCACGACAGAAAGAACTTACACATAGACAGACAGAACCCCCTACGAGAGGTACATCCCGTCAAAAATACAAACGGTGAGCTTCAACGAGTATATGTTTACACACCCTTGACGAAACTAGAAATACTGGAAATGAAAAAGATGTTGCCCTGCCATGATAAAGATCCGGGGGGGTTTCACCATGAATTAAAAGACATTCTCCGCATAGGGGATTACACGTACGCTGACATTATAAAATTATTGAAAGTACTGTTGCCTGCTGGTATTTACGAAAAGCTTAAGGAAAAGGACTGGGAGGTGGGAGAGAAAAAGTTAAGTTGGGCAGAATTGGAAGCAGAGGATAAAGGCCGGCACCCTGGTGTAGGTCTTGGGGACAAAGCTAAAGCACTACCTGAACTCTTAATACAGGTTTTGCCGAGACTATTGATTACTAAAAAGGAAGATGGGATGCTATTTCAGCCTGTAAATAGAAACAAGACGAGGACACAAGTGATTTCTATTCTAGATTTGAGAAATGTTTTTCTATTAATAGTGGTCTTAAGCTCAGTAGCGAGTCATATCCACATCTTTTCGTGAGCAAATTAGTAGAGAATTCCTTACCCCCGATCAAGAATAGAGTACTGAAGGTTGAGAGTACTTGGCAAGCAAATAGCCCTTCCCAAATGTTGCAAATGTTACAATATCATCAGAACAGAATTAGAGAAGAACAGGATCATGAAAAGAGACGCATGAAAGATACGAAAATGAAAGTGCTGGTTGCCCAAACGGTACCAGCTAATGCGAACAAAAAGGGCACGACACTTGTTAATGGGAACTGTAATTATTGCAAACAGCCAGGTCACTTTGTATAAGATTGTGCTGTCCTGAAACACAATATAGCCACAGGCAAGACAAAAGAACGACCGCATCCTCCTAGGCAGAATAGCACCCCACAGAACACACAACAGACAGTAGCGAATTTTCCACCCCCACCACCACCTGCCACACAACATGCCACACAACAAATGTACCAGTACACACAGTCGGACTATCCAGATTACCAACAGTTCTCATGAAACAGCCTAGAGAGGGAAGTTGGCTTGCCCCTTATTGAGGTTCCTGTAGATCAAGAGGGTCCCTATGTACATAGTCGTGTATTGGGAAAAGACAGAAAATTTCTGATTGACACAGGGGCGAGCAGAACTACCATCAGCCATGACGAGGTTCCAGGGGCACCCCTCTCAGGCTCACAGAATGTTTCCCTGGGATTTTCAGGAAAGCCTATTGTTAATGAAGTGTCGAAACCAGTTTCCCTAGGGGTCGGTCCATTGTCACTTACCACAGACTTGTTACTTACTAAATCATGTCCAGAAAATTTGCTTGGTATAAAGACATTGAAAGAACTAGGAGCAGTTATATGTTGTTCTCCGGAAGGAGTACGACTGTTCTTACGTGATTTTAAAGGACATTATGTGTTGAAGGATTTTGGCCACAGACTCCGGAATGTACCACAGCACTTATGGGCACAAGGTCCGACTGATGTAGGTTACATGCACATTACACCACACCGTGTCACTCTCAAAACAGGAGTAGTTTTACCACGTATCCGACAATACAAGTTACCACCTGATGCCGTAGTAGCCTTACTGAAAATTGTTGACGAGCTAATTGCACAAGGAGTGGTAGTAGAGACTGACTCGAATGTATGTAATTCACCTGTCATCCCTATTCTTAAACGAACAGACCCTAATGCACCACCAGTTTACAGACTAGTTGTTGACCTTCGAGAATTGAACAAATGTGTAGTCCCTCAATACCCAGTGGTCCCAGACATTTCTTCATTACTGACTGCTATTGATTCTGACGCAACGTTCTTTACTGTAATTGATCTGAAGAACGCCTTTTTCAGTGTCCCAATTCATCCAGATAGTCAGTACCTCTTCGGATTCAGTTTAAATGGACGCAGCTTTAAATTTACGAGAGCTCCCCAAGGTTTTACAGAGAGTCCTAGTATTTACAGCCAAGCATTCAAAAGACAGCTGGACAGTATTCATATGCCTGCCAACACTGCACTGTTCCAGTATGTAGACGACATCCTAATCACAGCACGATCAGAACCAGACTGCGAAAATGCATCACTGACAGTTTTACACTTCCTGGCAGACAAGGGGCACAAAGTGTCCCCTTCGAAGTTGCAATTCTGTGCACAGCAAGTGGTGTACCTTGGACACTTGCTGTCCAAGAGGGGTAGACAGCTGACACAAGAAGGTATTCAGTTAATTGCTAATCTTTCACAGCCCAAGACACAAAAGGAAGTACGGGCCTTTATTGGCCTCACTTCATACTGCAGACAATGGATTCCCCAGTATGCCTATCTAGCCAACCCACTCATACAGTTGACAACACAGGAGGCAGCGTCTTCGACTGTCCTCCCTTGGACACAAGAACATACCCTGGCATTTGAAGAATTAAAAAGAGCCTTATGCCAAGCACCAGTTTTAGCGACTCCTTGTTACAGCAAACCTTTTACGCTTTTTGTCACTGAACGAGATGGAACAGCATTATCTGTCCTCGCACAAGATCAAGCAGGAAAACACAAGCCTTGTGCTTATTTTTCTAGTACACTAGATCCAGTGGCCCAGGCTCTGCCTGCATGCCTGAAATCAGTTGCAGCAACAGCCCTAGCTATAAGACAGAGTGACTCCATAGTGTTAGGACACCCCCTGACAGTACAGGTTCCACATGCAGTGGAAGTTCTCTTGAACAGGACACAGACACAGCACTTGACTGTAGCAAGACTGACAGGATATGAACTGACGTTATTTCAGCCACACATAGAGATCAGACGATGCAATATTCTCAACCCTGCTACACTCTTGCCCTCAAGCACAGTAGACACTGCACCACATGACTGTTTGGAAGTAATTAATACAGTGACGAAACCAAGACAAGACCTGACAGATATTGCACTGCCAGACCCTGACCTGACACTTTATGTAGATGGTTCATGCATGAGAACAAGCACAGGAGAGTTAGTGGGCGCATATGCCGTGACCACTTATACTGAAGTCATAGAGACACAAAGAGTAGACACGCTGTCAGCACAAGCAGCAGAGCTCATCGCTCTGACACAAGCCTGCATAAGAGCCAAGAACTTGAAAGTGAACATATATACAGATTCACAGTATGCTTTCAGTGTTGTTCATGACTTCGGAGTGTTATGGAGGGAGAGAGGTTTCCTGACCTCTCATGGGGCCAAAATTCAGCATGGTCCCTTTATTCAGGCTCTGTTAGAAGCAATACATTTACCTGCAGCCATAGCCATCCTGAAATGCAAAGCACACACGAAAGTTACAGACACCATTTCCCAGGGTAACGACCTGGCAGACCGAAAAGCTAAACTTACAGCTCAGACACCAACAGACACGACAAAGACAGAGGTACCATTACTGACAAACAGCATGACCGTCAGGGATCCTTCACAAGATGTACTCGACATACAGACACATGCCACTCCAGACGAAATAAAGAAATGGACTGAACAAGGAGGGGTCCAGACTGACCAAGGTTGGATGACTAAAGGCAAAGCTACATGGTTTGTCCCAGACTCTATGGTACAAGTCATCATAAACACAGCACATAGTCCAGTACACTTAGGAGAAAAGGCAATGCTAGACAGCTTACAGAATATCTGGTTTAACAAGCACCTACGTGCAGCAGCGAAACAGAAAGTACGTACCTGTATGATCTGTTGTCAGTTCAATCCAGGCAAAGGCATTCCGGTGGAACAAGGTGGATTTCATCCTCCTGACCATCCTTTTGAAGTCCTCCAGATGGATTATATCCAGATGGACAGATGTAGAGGTTACAAGTATGTCCTGGTAGTTGTATGTGCACTATCTAGATGGACAGAAGCGTACCCAGTCCCTGATTATACACTGTGACCACCGCCAGGCAATTGGTACGAGAGTTTTTCCCCAGATACGGATTGCCCCGTGTCGTGTACTCAGATAACGGTCAGCCATTTTCTTCTGAATTAATGAAACAAGTGTCCCTTCTGTTAGGATACCAGTGGAAGTTTCATTGTGTACGACACCCAGAAGCAGCTGGACTTGTTGAGCGCCATAATCAGACACTTAAGACGAAATTAGCGAAAGTCTGTGCAGAAAAAGGCGTGGATTGGATGGTAGCCTTGCCGGTTGCCTTCTTTTACATGCGTATGGTAGCTCATTCCAGAACAGGTCACTTTGTAAAAGATTGTGCTGTCCTGAAACACAATATAGCCACAGGCAAGACAAAAGAACGACCGCATCCTCCTAGGCAGAATAGCACCCCACAGAACACACAACAGACAGTAGCGAATTTTCCACCCCCACCACCACCTGCCACACAACATGCCACACAACAAATGTACCAGTACACACAGTCGGACTATCCAGATTACCAACAGTTCTCATGAAACAGCCTAGAGAGGGAAGTTGGCTTGCCCCTTATTGAGGTTCCTGTAGATCAAGAGGGTCCCTATGTACATAGTCGTGTATTGGGAAAAGACAGAAAATTTCTGATTGACACAGGGGCGAGCAGAACTACCATCAGCCATGACGAGGTTCCAGGGGCACCCCTCTCAGGCTCACAGAATGTTTCCCTGGGATTTTCAGGAAAGCCTATTGTTAATGAAGTGTCGAAACCAGTTTCCCTAGGGGTCGGTCCATTGTCACGTACCACAGACTTGTTACTTACTAAATCATGTCCAGAAAATTTGCTTGGTATAAAGACATTGAAAGAACTAGGAGCAGTTATATGTTGTTCTCCGGAAGGAGTACGACTGTTCTTACGTGATTTTAAAGGACATTATGTGTTGAAGGATTTTGGCCACAGACTCCGGAATGTACCACAGCACTTATGGGCACAAGGTCCAACTGATGTAGGTTACATGCACATTACACCACACCGTGTCACTCTCAAAACAGGAGTAGTTTTACCACGTATCCGACAATACAAGTTACCACCTGATGCCGTAGTAGCCTTACTGAAAATTGTTGACGAGCTAATTGCACAAGGAGTGGTAGTAGAGACTGACTCGAATGTATGTAATTCACCTGTCATCCCTATTCTTAAACGAACAGACCCTAATGCACCACCAGTTTACAGACTAGTTGTTGACCTTCGAGAATTGAACAAATGTGTAGTCCCTCAATACCCAGTGGTCCCAGACATTTCTTCATTACTGACTGCTATTGATTCTGACGCAACGTTCTTTACTGTAATTGATCTGAAGAACGCCTTTTTCAGTGTCCCAATTCATCCAGATAGTCAGTACCTCTTCGGATTCAGTTTAAATGGACGCAGCTTTAAATTTACGAGAGCTCCCCAAGGTTTTACAGAGAGTCCTAGTATTTACAGCCAAGCATTCAAAAGACAGCTGGACAGTATTCATATGCCTGCCAACACTGCACTGTTCCAGTATGTAGACGACATCCTAATCACAGCACGATCAGAACCAGACTGCGAAAATGCATCACTGACAGTTTTACACTTCCTGGCAGACAAGGGGCACAAAGTGTCCCCTTCGAAGTTGCAATTCTGTGCACAGCAAGTGGTGTACCTTGGACACTTGCTGTACAAGAGGGGTAGACAGCTGACACAAGAAGGTATTCAGTTAATTGCTAATCTTTCACAGCCCAAGACACAAAAGGAAGTACGGGCCTTTATTGGCCTCACTTCATACTGCAGACAATGGATTCCCCAGTATGCCTATCTAGCCAACCCACTCATACAGTTGACAACACAGGAGGCAGCGTCTTCGACTGTCCTCCCTTGGACACAAGAACATACCCTGGCATTTGAAGAATTAAAAAGAGCCTTATGCCAAGCACCAGTTTTAGCGACTCCTTGTTACAGCAAACCTTTTACGCTTTTTGTCACTGAACGAGATGGAACAGCATTATCTGTCCTCGCACAAGATCAAGCAGGAAAACACAAGCCTTGTGCTTATTTTTCTAGTACACTAGATCCAGTGGCCCAGGCTCTGCCTGCGTGCCTGAAATCAGTTGCAGCAACAGCCCTAGCTATAAGACAGAGTGACTCCATAGTGTTAGGACACCCCCTGACAGTACAGGTTCCACATGCAGTGGAAGTTCTCTTGAACAGGACACAGACACAGCACTTGACTGTAGCAAGACTGACAGGATATGAACTGACGTTATTTCAGCCACACATAGAGATCAGACGATGCAATATTCTCAACCCTGCTACACTCTTGCCCTCAAGCACAGTAGACACTGCACCACATGACTGTTTGGAAGTAATTAATACAGTGACGAAACCAAGACAAGACCTGACAGATATTGCACTGCCAGACCCTGACCTGACACTTTATGTAGATGGTTCATGCATGAGAACAAGCACAGGAGAGTTAGTGGGCGCATATGCCGTGACCACTTATACTGAAGTCATAGAGACACAAAGAGTAGACACGCTGTCAGCACAAGCAGCAGAGCTCATCGCTCTGACACAAGCCTGCATAAGAGCCAAGAACTTGAAAGTGAACATATATACAGATTCACAGTATGCTTTCAGTGTTGTTCATGACTTCGGAGTGTTATGGAGGGAGAGAGGTTTCCTGACCTCTCATGGGGCCAAAATTCAGCATGGTCCCTTTATTCAGGCTCTGTTAGAAGCAATACATTTACCTGCAGCCATAGCCATCCTGAAATGCAAAGCACACACGAAAGTTACAGACACCATTTCCCAGGGTAACGACCTGGCAGACCGAAAAGCTAAACTTACAGCTCAGACACCAACAGACACGACAAAGACAGAGGTACCATTACTGACAAACAGCATGACCGTCAGGGATCCTTCACAAGATGTACTCGACATACAGACACATGCCACTCCAGACGAAATAAAGAAATGGACTGAACAAGGAGGGGTCCAGACTGACCAAGGTTGGATGACTAAAGGCAAAGCTACATGGTTTGTCCCAGACTCTATGGTACAAGTCATCATAAACACAGCACATAGTCCAGTACACTTAGGAGAAAAGGCAATGCTAGACAGCTTACAGAATATCTGGTTTAACAAGCACCTACGTGCAGCAGCGAAACAGAAAGTACGTACCTGTATGATCTGTTGTCAGTTCAATCCAGGCAAAGGCATTCCGGTGGAACAAGGTGGATTTCATCCTCCTGACCATCCTTTTGAAGTCCTCCAGATGGATTATATCCAGATGGACAGATGTAGAGGTTACAAGTATGTCCTGGTAGTTGTATGTGCACTATCTAGATGGACAGAAGCGTACCCAGTCCCTGATTATACACTGTGACCACCGCCAGGCAATTGGTACGAGAGTTTTTCCCCAGATACGGATTGCCCCGTGTCGTGTACTCAGATAACGGTCAGCCATTTTCTTCTGAATTAATGAAACAAGTGTCCCTTCTGTTAGGATACCAGTGGAAGTTTCATTGTGTACGACACCCAGAAGCAGCTGGACTTGTTGAGCGCCATAATCAGACACTTAAGACGAAATTAGCGAAAGTCTGTGCAGAAAAAGGCGTGGATTGGATGGTAGCCTTGCCGGTTGCCTTCTTTTACATGCGTATGGTAGCTCATTCCAGAACAGGTCACTTTGTAAAAGATTGTGCTGTCCTGAAACACAATATAGCCACAGGCAAGACAAAAGAACGACCGCATCCTCCTAGGCAGAATAGCACCCCACAGAACACACAACAGACAGTAGCGAATTTTCCACCCCCACCACCACCTGCCACACAACATGCCACACAACAAATGTACCAGTACACACAGTCGGACTATCCAGATTACCAATAGTTCTCATGAAACAGCCTAGAGAGGGAAGTTGGCTTGCCCCTTATTGAGGTTCCTGTAGATCAAGAGGGTCCCTATGTACATAGTCGTGTATTGGGAAAAGACAGAACATTTCTGATTGACACAGGGGCGAGCAGAACTACCATCAGCCATGACGAGGTTCCAGGGGCACCCCTCTCAGGCTCACAGAATGTTTCCCTGGGATTTTCAGGAAAGCCTATTGTTAATGAAGTGTCGAAACCAGTTTCCCTAGGGGTCGGTCCATTGTCACGTACCACAGACTTGTTACTTACTAAATCATGTCCAGAAAATTTGCTTGGTATAAAGACATTGAAAGAACTAGGAGCAGTTATATGTTGTTCTCCGGAAGGAGTACGACTGTTCTTACGTGATTTTAAAGGACATTATGTGTTGAAGGATTTTGGCCACAGACTCCGGAATGTACCACAGCACTTATGGGCACAAGGTCCGACTGATGTAGGTTACATGCACATTACACCACACCGTGTCACTCTCAAAACAGGAGTAGTTTTACCACGTATCCGACAATACAAGTTACCACCTGATGCCGTAGTAGCCTTACTGAAAATTGTTGACGAGCTAATTGCACAAGGAGTGGTAGTAGAGACTGACTCGAATGTATGTAATTCACCTGTCATCCCTATTCTTAAACGAACAGACCCTAATGCACCACCAGTTTACAGACTAGTTGTTGACCTTCGAGAATTGAACAAATGTGTAGTCCCTCAATACCCAGTGGTCCCAGACATTTCTTCATTACTGACTGCTATTGATTCTGACGCAACGTTCTTTACTGTAATTGATCTGAAGAACGCCTTTTTCAGTGTCCCAATTCATCCAGATAGTCAGTACCTCTTCGGATTCAGTTTAAATGGACGCAGCTTTAAATTTACGAGAGCTCCCCAAGGTTTTACAGAGAGTCCTAGTATTTACAGCCAAGCATTCAAAAGACAGCTGGACAGTATTCATATGCCTGCCAACACTGCACTGTTCCAGTATGTAGACGACATCCTAATCACAGCACGATCAGAACCAGACTGCGAAAATGCATCAGTGACAGTTTTACACTTCCTGGCAGACAAGGGGCACAAAGTGTCCCCTTCAAAGTTGCAATTCTGTGCACAGCAAGTGGTGTACCTTGGACACTTGCTGTCCAAGAGGGGTAGACAGCTGACACAAGAAGGTATTCAGTTAATTGCTAATCTTTCACAGCCCAAGACACAAAAGGAAGTACGGGCCTTTATTGGCCTCACTTCATACTGCAGACAATGGATTCCCCAGTATGCCTATCTAGCCAACCCACTCATACAGTTGACAACACAGGAGGCAGCGTCTTCGACTGTCCTCCCTTGGACACAAGAACATACCCTGGCATTTGAAGAATTAAAAAGAGCCTTATGCCAAGCACCAGTTTTAGCGACTCCTTGTTACAGCAAACCTTTTACGCTTTTTGTCACTGAACGAGATGGAACAGCATTATCTGTCCTCGCACAAGATCAAGCAGGAAAACACAAGCCTTGTGCTTATTTTTCTAGTACACTAGATCCAGTGGCCCAGGCTCTGCCTGCGTGCCTGAAATCAGTTGCAGCAACAGCCCTAGCTATAAAACAGAGTGACTCCATAGTGTTAGGACACCCCCTGACAGTACAGGTTCCACATGCAGTGGAAGTTCTCTTGAACAGGACACAGACACAGCACTTGACTGTAGCAAGACTGACAGGATATGAACTGACGTTATTTCAGCCACACATAGAGATCAGACGATGCAATATTCTCAACCCTGCTACACTCTTGCCCTCAAGCACAGTAGACACTGCACCACATGACTGTTTGGAAGTAATTAATACAGTGACGAAACCAAGACAAGACCTGACAGATATTGCACTGCCAGACCCTGACCTGACACTTTATGTAGATGGTTCATGCATGAGAACAAGCACAGGAGAGTTAGTGGGCGCATATGCCGTGACCACTTATACTGAAGTCATAGAGACACAAAGAGTAGACACGCTGTCAGCACAAGCAGCAGAGCTCATCGCTCTGACACAAGCCTGCATAAGAGCCAAGAACTTGAAAGTGAACATATATACAGATTCACAGTATGCTTTCAGTGTTGTTCATGACTTCGGAGTGTTATGGAGGGAGAGAGGTTTCCTGACCTCTCATGGGGCCAAAATTCAGCATGGTCCCTTTATTCAGGCTCTGTTAGAAGCAATACATTTACCTGCAGCCATAGCCATCCTGAAATGCAAAGCACACACGAAAGTTACAGACACCATTTCCCAGGGTAACGACCTGGCAGACCGAAAAGCTAAACTTACAGCTCAGACACCAACAGACACGACAAAGACAGAGGTACCATTACTGACAAACAGCATGACCGTCAGGGATCCTTCACAAGATGTACTCGACATACAGACACATGCCACTCCAGACGAAATAAAGAAATGGACTGAACAAGGAGGGGTCCAGACTGACCAAGGTTGGATGACTAAAGGCAAAGCTACATGGTTTGTCCCAGACTCTATGGTACAAGTCATCATAAACACAGCACATAGTCCAGTACACTTAGGAGAAAAGGCAATGCTAGACAGCTTACAGAATATCTGGTTTAACAAGCACCTACGTGCAGCAGCGAAACAGAAAGTACGTACCTGTATGATCTGTTGTCAGTTCAATCCAGGCAAAGGCATTCCAGTGGAACAAGGTGGATTTCATCCTCCTGACCATCCTTTTGAAGTCCTCCAGATGGATTATATCCAGATGGACAGATGTAGAGGTTACAAGTATGTCCTGGTAGTTGTATGTGCACTATCTAGATGGACAGAAGCGTACCCAGTCCCTGATTATACACTGTGACCACCGCCAGGCAATTGGTACGAGAGTTTTTCCCCAGATACGGATTGCCCCGTGTCGTGTACTCAGATAACGGTCAGCCATTTTCTTCTGAATTAATGAAACAAGTGTCCCTTCTGTTAGGATACCAGTGGAAGTTTCATTGTGTATGACACCCAGAAGCAGCTGGACTTGTTGAGCGCCATAATCAGACACTTAAGACGAAATTAGCGAAAGTCTGTGCAGAAAAAGGCGTGGATTGGATGGTAGCCTTGTCGGTTGCCCTCTTTTACATGCGTATGGTAGCTCATTCCAGAACAGGCCTATCTCCTTACGAAGTGGTTTTTGGTAGACCACCGAATATGTGGGGTACGCTTATGCCCAAGAAAATAACTGATGTTGACAGTAATATGCTGACAGATTACCTGGCTTCCTTGATGTCTGCACTACTCTCTTGTCGTTCACAGGTTGCCGCCGCCTTCCCCGACAACACCCAAGTCAAGGAGCATGCCATCGTCCCTGGTGACCACGTATATATTCGGAACTTTGATCGATCAAGCCCCCTTGAGCCGCGCTGGAAAACACCGAAATTAGTTTTGCTCACCACGAGGACTGCCGTCAAGGTCGAGGGACGCAAAGGTTGGCTTCATGCCCAACACTGCAAGAAATTCTTTGGAGATTCCGGAACTTTGATCAAGCCTAAAGACAGTCCCGATAGTACTGACTCTAAGCCCCCTTTGCTAGAAAAGACTCCGCAACAGGAATATAGGTCCAAATTACGATCTAGTAAGTCAGACAGCGTTTAATTGTTTAAGTCCACTAGGTGGTGAATCGGTTAGACAGGTTCCTGACATGTATAAGATCGTAGACCAGAATAGTAAAAAGAGCAAAATGAAAGAAAAGTACTGCAAGATATTACACAGTAGATGTATAGTAACTCTGATTGTTATGTCTCTTCTGTGCATCATTATAATATGCATCAGCTTGTCACTACATGTTTTCTTTCCTCCTATTGCCTCACGTATACACTCTTCCTTTAATGACACTGTAGAGCACACATTCAGTGATCTGCCACCCCATGAACTGTCATATCGACTAGCTCTGTGCAACAATACTTTTATTCGAATGTTGCACCATTCTCATCAGACCAGCAATGTAACAAATTGCTGGGTATGTGGCCGACTCCCACCTTATCAGAAAACGAAGGGAGTTCTGCCCCTCTTTCCTTTTCCATTCTCGCACAATGGTTCGTGCGGAGCATGGTTTGCTTTAATGTCATCACTAGACAGAAAGTCCACTGTTTCCCAGGGCGATTGGATATGGGGAGATTTTAATAAAATAATGAATGAGGCATGTTTTCCAGATGAAGACGGTCTTCCCCAAAGGAAAGGGACTGATCTAGAGAATGAAGTGTACGAACAAGGAAATGATTCCCTTAACTTTATGATTCTGAATGTCCAGTCCGAGAAAAATACAGGTCCACCGTTCATATCAGTCCTACCAGTAAAAGGTGAATTGTGCGTTAGAAAGAAAGGATCAGTGCATTTGGGACACAGTGAATGTAATACTGTAGTCGAGTTTATTGATAAAGGAAAGTCTACTTTCCAAGCTTCCCGCCATTCCTATTTCATTTGCGGTCAGACAGCCTATGTACGTTTGCCCTTAGACTGGGGTGGGACATGTTATATAGCGTTCCTGCTGCCACCTGTCTTTCTAGCCCCATCCCATTATCATCGAGATTCGCGACTAGTACATGTTAGACACAGGAGGGAGATCGATTCCCCAGTGGTGGATCAGACTGAGACAGCTTGGGAGCAATATACAGATTTCAATAAAGGATTCTTTTTCTTCATAGGTCCCGTCCAAAACAGTAAACTAATACGCAGGTTAACAAGAACTCTCGAAGCAGTTGTAAATGAGACTGCATCTGCCCTGGCGAACTTGACCGAGGAGCAGTCTGCCATGCAACTTGTTGTTCTTCAGAATCGCCTTGTTCTTGACGTCATCCTGGCAGATAGGGGCGGGGCTTGTAGAGTGATCGGCTCCAGTTGTTGCGTGTTTATTCCAAATAATGCGCCATCCGTGTATGCAGCAATAACAAGACTCCACAAGATTGTTCATGAGATACATCAAAACCCAGGCACATGGACTTGGTCCGGTTGGCTCTGGAGTGTAATATCAGCATGGGGATGGAAAGTGTTGTCGTTCCTAGGAATGATACTGCTTATTATATTCGGTTGCTGTCTCTGTCTGCAATGTGGCCCGGCGATTTGCGGCTTGTGTGCCACTGCCTGTATTCCCCATCCACGTATACAAAAGAAAAAAGACGAACAAATGATGCTGTATGATCAGATATACGGTCTTATGAATATAGATGTGTCCTGAAGGGCACAGTAGGGGACAAGGAGGGAATGAGGAAATAGAAATTTTTCGTGGCCAATGTGTCCCCTGCATGTACCCCACATTTAGTGTATGTTCATGTCACCCAATGCACTTTCCCTCTCATGCCTGTAATAATAATGCCTCTGTATTTCCGTCCCACTTTAGAATGTCAGTTACCAAGCTTTCCATGAAAGAAACGTTAATCCTGCACTGAGGCCTATGTTGCCAATGTATTTGCATGGTGCACGTTTAAAAGTAGAGATGAACCCGTTTTGTGGCTCAGCCTGAGCTAGGACCCGAATTCAGGCTCCATGCCTCCAGACACTCTGAAAGCTGCAGCTCAGCTATGTATCCCTGACCTCTCGCATACTTTCTGCTCAGCCGAAAGGGGCCCAGCCCGGCCTGCCAAGACAGTATTTTGCACAAGTTATCTACTTGCTCCACAGAAACACATTCCTGCTTAGTGAAGAAGGTAAACATAACCCGCCTGCAGAAGATAGGGCCTAGCCATCCTGTCTCCGTTTAAGTGATTTACAGAGCTTGCATCCATAGAAGGCCTATAGCCCCCACGTAATGCACGAAGAAATATATGCACATACTGGCTCTTAGTGATGAGCAACTTTTGCTCGAGCGACCTTTACTTCAGATAATACATCCTCTAAACTCAAGATATCAGATAATACCAGAAGTGCAGGTCGTCCTGACACTCAAGGCTTCTCTACTAGATCGAAAGTCAGCTCCCCCCAGCTTCCCCCAGTTACACGTTAATTGTACGTCATGACCAAGTTGCGCGCACAAGTAGGGTAAAGGTTCCTGCTGACCATGCAGACCCCCTCCATGTATCCACCCACCTATGACACACCTATGACTCCTCAAGGGAACGCCCACGTGAACGCCTTCTTACACGCCCTTTTGCACGCCCATGTGCTCTTATCTCTCTCCTTCGCTTGCTCCGCCTGGAGCGCTCCGCCTTCTCTATGCAACGTAATGTATGTTTAATGTATAAATATTGTACTCTGTGAATAAAGTTCAGATGAAGACCCTTCCTGAACCTTAGTGGTGATGGAACCCGATTCTCCCTTAACTCGAGTTACTGAAATAAAGCCCTTTTGAATCGGACAACACGGACTCTGCCTCTCATTATATGCATGACCTTTTGTTTAAGTATAGAAATTCCGACAGGGTAATATTCTATTTACCACAGACCCACAAGGGGAGTTGTATGTGGATGGCTCTTGTTTCAAGTTACCAGATGGCACAACAACAGCTGCTTATGCTATAACTACCCTTAGAACAGTAGTAGAGACCGCTCGGATTTCTAAGCAATCAGCACAAGCAGCTGAACTAATAGCATTATTACGAGCATGTGAACTGAGTGAAGGGTTAAGAGTAAATATTTTTACTGACAGCCAATACGCCTTTGGCGTGGCCCATAGTTTTGGGCGGCTGTGGAGGGAACGAGGATTTCTTACCTCCCATGGTCATAGAATACAACATGACCCATTGATTGAAAGATTGTTATATGCCTTAACTTTACCAGAGAAGGTAGCTATCATTAAACGTAGTGCCCATAAGAAAATCATTGATACTACAGGAGAATGAAATGCCTTTGCTGATCAAGTAGCAAAGGAAACAGCACAAACCAAAACGTCCACAATGTTCCCCAGTGTAGAAACCCGATGGGTAGCGGAGACTACAGTATTTGATAATACTATTGAAAGTGTTAAGGAATTGCAGAAGGAAGCCACGCCTGATGAGTTATTAAAATGGGAACAGGAAATAGGACGGTTAGACAAGAATGATTGCTGGATCGATTTGACTGAAAGACAGAGATGGCTATTGCCTAATGCACTGGTGTACGCGGTGGTAGTGATGGCCCATGGCACTGCCCACATTGGAGCAAAAGGTATTTGTTCATTATTAGATCCAGTGTGGAATAACTCGAACATCCCCAAAACTGCTGCTCATGTGGTAAAATACTGCATGGTCTGTTTGCAGCATAATCCTGGAGGAAGGGAGACAGTCCTTAGTGGAAATTGTGCGCCCCCTTCTTTACCGTTTGAAGTGTTACAGATGGACTATATTCAATTCGACAGAGTAAACAATCTTAAGTATGTGTTGGTGGTGGTTTGTGCGTTTAGCAAATGGGTTGAAGCATACCCCACCAAAGAAAATACTGCCCTAGCTACTGCAAAAGCCCTAATTAAGGAATTTCTGCCCCGGTTTGGTTTGCCCCGAATTATATGGACAGACAATGGGGTACATTTTAATGCAGAACTTGTTAAATATGTTTGTACAGGATTAGGATTGCAAATAAAACTGAAATTTCACGCAGCACGACACCCACAATCTGCAGGACTGGTTGAGAAATATAATGGCATATTGAAATTGAAAATGGCATAGATACAGGAGAGTACGGGTTTGAGTTGGCCTGATGTGCTGCCCCTAGCAATAATGTTAATACGAATAACCCCCATTCTCGGGCTGAGCTGTCACCCTATTAGGTTGTTTTTGGTCGACCAGCCAATGTGTGAGGTGTTCAAAGACACAGATCCCTTCGTGATCTTGATTACCCTATGATGACAGATTATCTGTACGCTTTAACTAAAGGTCTGCGTTCTATTCATCAACAGGTGTCAGCAGTACTGCAGCCACTGCCGGAGGGTGCCGGACATTGCTTGGAGCCAGGGCAGTGGGTCCTTGTGTGGAATTATCAACAGAAATCGAGTTTGGAACCCAGGTGGAGCCGTCCCTACCAGATCCTACTGGCCACTCGAACAGCAGTAAAAGTGGATGGGAAAAAGAACTGGATCCAAGTGTCACATGTGAAGAAGCTACCCTTACCGCTTCCCTCTGATCAACAGAACCAAGACGGAGTTCTGACACAAGAGGGAGAACGAAGGGTGAGGTTTGTGCCTTTCTCGGACGCCATTGAAATTGGGCAAGAGAAAGGATTGTTGATACCACAAGGAGACAAATCGGCCCCAGTTTCTGAAACTTGCGATAAGGCTGATCCCTCTGAGGCTTCTGAAAAACGTGTTACACCAAATGTCCCTGTTGCTGTGTTGTTCCATGACCAGGAGAAACCTGGCCATCTTTGATACAATTTACGGCCCTGAAAATCACTCGATACCCCAGTTCCGGATTGCAGGAGACAGGGAAAGACTTGAATTGTAGGGTTGAAAATACGCTTTTCTGGGGTATTGAGCGAGACACTGGACTGAACCTGTTGAGAGCTTGGAACTGACACATTGCTCTGTTCAGAAAGAAAGACTGTGCAATCTAAGGGGCCTAAATTGCAACGGTGAAACGATAGCATCGATAACTCCACTTTGGAATTCTCAAGTTTGGTACCCTATCCTTCTAAAAATGTCAGTAGACTTTCCAATTTTGCTTCCATCGATTCAGGACATTCTGTTGGGTCCATTGGAGGAACATCACAAATTGGTGTTATCGGATCAGTTGAGAATGATGGCATGGAGAATTTCAGGCGAGTCTGGGAAGTGCCTGGATTTTCGGATGAGGCTTCTAAACTTATTAGAGAATACTGGGCTCCGGGAACCAGGAAAATGTATAGATTGGCATGAGAGAAATGGCTACGCTGGTGTGTCAAGCGGGATTTTGATCCCGTTTCAGTGGATGTAGTCAAAATAGTTAATTATCTAGCAACTTTGTATGGTTCAGGTTTAGCTTACCGAACTATAAATTTCCCTAGGTCAGCCATTGCTGCTGGTCAAGAACTGGTTAATGGAGTATCTATGGGGCAGAATGTTCTGGTGAAAAGATTGATGAGGAGCGTGAGAGTTTCTAAACATTATGTGGACAGATATTCTTCCGTTTGGGATGTATCAAGAGTGTTATCATATTTGGAAAATTTAGGAAATAACAGTGGGTTTGATTTGAGGATTTTAAGTGGAAAACTGACAATGTTGTTGTGTTTGCTATCTTTTAGAAGGGTGTCTGATATGAAAGCTTTGGATGTCTGTGCTAGGATTTGTAATCCAGAAGGTGTTTGTTTCTGAATTTGTTTTCGTTCTTCTGCACAGATAAAAACAATTACATTTTTTATCCTTATTTTGATAAGCATGAATGTTTATGTATTGTGCATTGTTTGAAGGAATATGAGAAAAGAACTTCTGGTATTCATTCTCTAAATGAGAAGCAGCTTTTAATATCCTCCAGGAAACGGCACAGGGCTGTGCTAGTCCAACTCGAGCAAGATGGGTGAAAGAAGTGATGAAGAATGCTGGAGTTGATGTGAGCAGGTTTGGTGCGCATTCAGTCAGAGGTGCCTCTGCTTCGAAAGCTTTTATGTTGGGTGGTGCTTTGCATGATATTTTGAGATGTGCTGATTAGTCTAATTACTCTGTTTTCCACAAGGTTTATTTTAAACCAGTGAATAATACAGCTCCTTGTTTGCTAGAGAAGCTTTGAACTTACCGCCTCCGGTCTTATCATAAGATGTAGATTTTCATCAGCTTTGATGGACAGAAAATCTGGATTTTATTAAAGACACGGAGGCTAATATTATCCCACCCTTTTTTCCTTCCCTTGTTTGTTATTTGATGTTTTTTGTTTTGCAGGTCGTGGTCAACAGTGGAATAGGAAGATGTATTCTTGCTAAGAGTGGATAATTTTCATCTGGATTAGCAGCTGTTGTTATTAAAGACTTATGTTTGTGTTATGTTGCAGTGCTCCAAAAAAGAAGGAAGGTGACTGGAGGTACTGGTCCTTTGTTAGATTCTTAGAATTTTTGTAGCATCTTAAAGGTGCTGCTGTGGGTGGCGCAATAAAGGAAGATTGCAATATTATTAGCCTCCAGGTCTCTAACAAAATCCAGATTTTCTGTCCATCAAAGTGGATGAAAATCTACATTTTTCTGCATGCCAGATGACAAAACCTGCTTTTAATTCAAGTGATTGAAGTGATTTAATGACCATTACACTCTGTCCCCAGCCCTGCTCCCAAATTGTTCTTTGCAATCTGGAAAGCCTTCACCAGCCTGTCTGAAGATAGCTCCTGCATCACGTCTACAAAGTCCGCTGGTTTCTCTGAAAGCCCTGCACCAAGAGCCTCCTCCTTGGCCTCCTTTGGGATCCCCAAAAGTCTGATGTGTGCTCCTCTGCTTGAATTGTCAAAGATTTCAAATTTCTCTTCAAAGATCATCCATCTCCTTGGTCTCAAACAGTTTTGCTCTTGATTATCTGCGCAGGGTGACCCTCTAGTTTTTGCAGTTGCCCTCTGTTCTCTCCAATTTCTGCTCCCCTGTCAAATCGCAGTAAGAAGGATTCTCCAACTTCATATGAAAAAATTTAATTGCAGCACAGATGGCATAAGTTTCCTCCTTCAGGACACTGTTTAAAGCATGGACATGTGCAAACATTTTCCCTGGTGTCAAAAAATTTGGGTAGTGATGTGATAGAGGGGTGCATTGATGCCAGCCAGAGTGGCGGTCATGGGTTTGGGGGGGTTGAAGGTAAGGTGGGTGTAGGGAAAGCTAAGCATATACATCTTGTGACTGAATTAATGTTTCTAAATTCATGTTTTGAAAACTATCACTTTGAAAAAAAATACTTCTCTTTTAAAAAAAATACTTCTCAATGCACTGCTATAGTCTGATGTACTGAGGTGAAAAGGTTGTGCATGTTAATGAAATGCACTTTTTGAATTCTGAAGAGACTTTACCTTTAAGAATGAAAGTGTTCTTGAAAGCTAAGTGGTGCAGGACACCCTAGTTACTTCCTTTCTTTAACTTCCATTACCCTTTAAATAAATGATTGTCCATTTACTTAACATCTCATTTATGTTAGTGTTGAGTCGAGTAAACAGCAACACAGTGTTACTGATGAGGAGGGGTGGGGGCGCATGTAAAGGTCAGGAGGCCCGCATTCTGCCCTCGTGCTGTACTTTGAGTATCACTGGTTTAAGCAATAGTGGCTGCTACCAAAAGGGGGGTGAAGCGGGGGGAAATGGAAGGGGAAGAAAAAGCACTTACCTGGGTGCCAGGTGCCGCCGGCCACCGCCTCTCCTCCGTCCAAGAATTTACTCCGGCAGTAGGAAGCCAACAGTCTCCCAGAATCCCCTAGCCAATCACAACGCCACCTTACTGCAGCATTATGATTGGTCTGAGCAACGTGGTTTGGTGCTCAGAGAGGGACTGAGAGGCTGTGCATGTTCTTCACCCAGGCTGTGCGATACAGCCTGGTGGAGAACATGCTAAGTGCACATGACTTTTGACTGGCCGAAGACAGCTGACCAAATTGTCATGCGCACTTAGAAAGTGCCTACCACTCCTCCCCCAGCTCTGAACAGCCCAGCTCTGCCGTGCCCCCAACCAACTGAGCCAGCATTGTAAAATGACATAATAATAACGTTGCATTATAGTTATTTTCTTTTTCCCTTTTGAACCATTGTAGCGGATGAGCCGCCGCTGGATTTAAGGCATTGATGGATTCCATCTGCATTTTTCCCTGTGCGACATTACAAAATCACCTGCCTCTGAGAAACTAATAGATCTCCTCTGTTGTTCTCAGAAGCAGGTTAAATCATCTTTCCTCTTCTTTTTCCCTCCCATAGTAGTTGTAAATAGACTGCTCAATGCTAACAAGGTGTCTAAATACATTCATACAGCTTCCTAAGTTTGTTAGTCCTATTGGCAGTCTGCTAGATAAGGAATGTGCTAACTGACAGTTGCCATCATCAGCCAGGCTACATAGGCATGCCGGTGCATCTCTAAAGTTCAACCAGGAAGCACACAGCGGCCATTCCAATTGGGTCGCCACCATGGTCAGACCAAGATTGTTGCGCCGAAGGGTGGTCCTCTC